>NC_091283.1:538207547-538375047 GCF_032444005.1 Ranitomeya imitator | reverse complement strand
TTGCTCCTGTATGTAGTATATACCTGTGTGTCATCTCCCCTGTATATAGTATGTACCTGTATGTCATCTCCTCCTGTATTAGACCTCGTTAACACGTTATTTGGTCAGTATTTGTAAGCTAAGTTGGCAGCCTGATAAATCCCCAGCCAACAGGAAGCCCTCCCCCCTGGCAGAATATATTAGCTCACACATACACATAATAGACAGGTCATGTGACTGACAGCTGCCGTATTTCCTATATGGTACATTTGTTGCTCTTGTAGTTTGTCTGCTTATTAATCAGATTTTTATTTTTGAAGGATAATACCAGACTTGCGTGGGTTTTAGGGCGAGTTTCATGTGTCAAGTTGTGTGTTGAGTTGCGTGTAGCGACTTTTGTGAGATGAGTTTTGTGTGGCGAGGTTGGTGCATGTGTGGTGAAATGTGTGCTGAGGGTGGTATATGTGTTCAAGCACGTTGTAGTTTGTGGCGCATTTTGTGTGTGTGTTCATATCCCCGTGTGTGCCCCACTCTTTGGCGCCATCGCTCTCACTCTAAGTCCCCCTTGTTCACATCTGGCAGCTGTCAATTTGCCTCCAACACTTTTCCTTTCACTTTTTCCCCATTCTGTAAGATAGGGGCAAAATTGTTTGGTGAATTGGAACATGCGGGGTTAAAATTTCGCCTCACAACATAGCCTATGACGCTCTCGGGGTCCAGTCGTTTGACTGCAAAATTTTGTGTCTGTAGCTGCGACGGTGTAGATACACACACACACACACACACACACACACACCTTTATATATTATAAACGAAAAGAAAGCGGCAGCACTCACCGGTCTTCTTGCAGGTTATTTATTGGTGAGAAAAATCTTCACGGCACGGGGGTGTGTGGTTACAAAGACATGTGGGGGCTGAACGACGGGAGGTGCGTGCCGCTTTCTTTTCGTTTATACTCCACATGGCATGTTTTCAGGCTATTAGCACCCGAGGTCTGCGATCCAGCGTAGGTGATCTGACCAGGAAGTGACCACAGTGGGTGGTCGGTGGTGCGGGTTGCTGTTTTCTTTTACGATAGATGACCTTTATATATTAGATATTTTGCTTGTGCATTTGTTTTTTTTTCTTATTTATTTTAGTTGTATTTATTCATTTTTTTCTGTTTGTATTCTACGGGGTTCACTGATTAAATTGATTTAGCCATCCAATTACTCTGAAAGCATATGAATGTTCGTGTCCATCTAAAGAAGTGTAGAAATATGATAACTAAACAAGCCTTTATTGTAGCTTTTGGGACCTCGTATGTCCATTTGAAATGGATTGCCTGTTGTTTTCATTTGCTTTGCTTTTATGCACGGATGGCTGTATGCCTTGTAATAGCAGAGTTTAATTAAGTTCGTCTTCATGCCATAGAAACGCTGCTGTTGGTCTAACGTCTGTATTTCTGTAGCTGATTTGAAAATGATCATGAGTGGAACAGATTGATGTTACCGCTCATTAATTGCGCTACGTTAATAATTGCTGGCTGGGTACGGTTACTGTCTTTTTATTTTAAGAGATTTAATCCTAATGATATCATACATGAAATCTTGGCAAAGCAAAATGTTGTCACTTTATTATCCCCACCATTATGTAATACTGAAAACCTTAAAAAGATTAGGTCAGACTCCTAAGGCTTCTTTCACACTAGCGTCGGGCTCGGCCCGTCGCAGTGCGTCGGGCCGAGGTTACCGACGCTAGTGTTGTCTCCGCCGCACAACGGGGGCAGCGGATGCTGCTTTTCAGCGCATCCGCTGCCCCATTGTGAGGTGCGGGGAGGTGGGGGCGGAGTTCCGGCCGCGCATGCGCGGTCGGAAAAGACGGTCCGTTGGCTGCAAAAAACGTTACATGGAACGTTTTTTTGCGGCCGACGGTCCGCCACAACACGGCGCAACCGTCGCGTGACGGTTGCGCCGTGTGGCAATCCGTCGCAATGCGTCGCATAATGTTAGTCAATGGAGAAAAAACGCATCCTGCAAACACTTTTGCAGGATGCGTTTTTTCTGCAAAACGACGCATTGTGACGGATTGCAGTTAACGCTAGTGTGAAAGTAGCCCAAGTCACACCATAAGTAATCTTTTTAAATATTTTTATTAATTTTTTTAATAAAATAAAAAGGAATTGGGAATAGGGGAGGGAAAATATAACAGTGAAGAATAGGGAGAGGGAATGGAAAGGGATACAATTAAAAAAAAAAAACTAGAGAACCAAATGTAATACAATAGTTCAACAGTAACAAAAACGCGTAAATGCATTTAAAGGAGTGCGATATTTTGGAAGGACAAGTACATTACAATTATTTCTTTTATTTGAAAATCTATTAGGAGGTTAAGGAGTATAGAATTTATCAATCCAAATCTTCCATTTTTTCAAGAAATTTTTAATGCCACTATTATTTACAGCGAATCACACCATAAGTAATCTAACCTGCCTGTCTGCAACTGCGTAAGGCCTCATTCATACGTCTGATTTTTGCGTACACATTCTGTCTGTGTTTTTAATAGCACTTATACCTGTGATAGTCAATGGGGCCATTCACTCGTTTTCAATTTTCTGCGGACCTATTGGTCCATGAAAAATCATGGAGTCGTACCCGTTTTTAAGAGGATCGTATCAGAATTGGCAATGTAAGTCAATGGGGTCCATGCAGAAGTCGGACTGGACTCGGATATCATCGATTTTCACAGATGGTCGGAATGGAGAAAATATAGAAACTTATTAATATTTTTTATTTTCTCCACATGCCGGAAAATGGATGACACTCTGATCAAACTCTGACCTGAATAATCTGGCCATTTTTTCTTGTATGTTAGAAAGCAGGACCTGTGAATGAGGCCTAATAGTGAGTATTTTCTGTTAAATGGAGCATTATCCTACTGTTTTTTCACAAACTGTCCACATATCCTGATACCAGGGGACAGTTAGTAATTAAAGGATTAGGAGCATTTTTTTTTTTTCATGAATGTCAACTTGACGAAAATAGTTTTGGTTTCTACTGCTCCTACATAGCACTTTCTGCAGCCAGGTGTGAACTGTGATAACACGGACGCCTGCTGATAGCAGCGTCTGTAATTACATTTTTTTTTCCCTAAAAAAAATCTTCTAAACTGATTTATGACCAGGTGAAAGTTTTAACTTTATTGTATGTGCACACATTGAGTATTAGCAGCAGGAAAATCTGCAAATACTGGAGTGTTGGCAGGTAAAACATGGGGTGACATGCAAGCGTTTATATGTTTGAATGGTAGAAAAACTGCAAAACCTGCAAAACAATTGTCATGCTGCAAATAAGCCATGTGTGCATAGGGCTTTCAGGAATCTCCTTCACTTTGCTGGTGCAGTAAAAAGATGCACTTTTTTTTTTAATTATTATTATTCTCACAAAAAATTCACACTTTGATCATTTGGTAATTGAACATAAATGAGCTTTATGACCAAATTAAAAACAAACCAGCCATCTATATGCTTTAATGAGTGATTACACGTTTATCATTTTTTAAATATTTTGTTTTATTTGAAAACCATTTGGTGGTGGGTGCAGGTCTTGAGACCCCTTTGATCATTCAAAAACACCCCTGAAAAATATGCAGCTCAGGAAATAAAAGTGCGAAGCTGGTGCCTGAGCAGGGATACAGTTCGATGTACAGATACAGTAGAAACCCTAAGCTTTGCCACTTAACTGATGACTCTTGCCTGAAGAAGAGCTTAGCCCATGATCAAAAATGCAACTATTCTCCCAAAGCAAATTGACAGCGCCTGACATCCTACTGCTTTACAAACGCTGCTTCGAGCACTAGATTCTGGGGTGATCCAGACAGGGCGATGGTTTCTGTTTGTATATTGCTGTGTGTCTGCATTGCTCACAATGTGAGACTATAAACTAGATCACACACTGACTATACTACCTATGGTACCACCAAACATAAGGGACCACCCCTTTTTCCTTTTTTCTTACGTTAGCATTCCTTTTCAGTGTTTTGATTAATTTAAATGTCTGTATTCTATGTTAAGGCTCCGAAATGCTTGTCATTCAGGAGCCTGAAATGTAGCCTTTTTTTTTGTAACTAAAGGTAACCACTAGCGTTTAAAAATTATTCCATATTGAAGATGTCCCTATTCCAATAAAACCTCTATTCTAAAGGTACCATTACACTAAACGACTTACCAACGATCACGACCAGCGATACGACCTGGCCGTGATCGTTGGTAAGTCGTTGTGTGGTCGCTGGGGAGCTGTCACACAGACAGCCCTCTCCAGCGGCCAACGATCAGGGGAACAACTTCGGCATCGTTGAAACTGTCTTCAACGATGCCGAAGTCCCCGGGTAACCAGGGTAAACATCGGGTTACTAAGTGCAGGGCCGCGCTTAGTAACCCGATATTTACCCTGGTTACCATTGTAAAAGTTAAAAAAAAAAAAACACTACATACTCACATTCCGATGTCTGTCACGTCCCCCGCCGTCCGCTTCCCGCACTGACTGTGTCAGCGCCGGCCGTAAAGCAGAGCACAGCGGTGACGTCACCGCTGTGCTCTGCTTTACGGTCGGCGCTGACAGTCCGTGCAGGGAAGCTGACGGCGGGGGATGTGACAGACATCGGAATGTGAGTATGTACTGTTTTTTTTTTTTTTTTTTTTTAACTTTTACAATGATAACCAGGGTAAATATCGGGTTACTAAGTGCAGCACTGCGCTTAGTAACCCGATATTTACCCTGGTTACAAGTGAACACATCCCTGGATCGGCGTCGCACACGCCGATCCAGCGATGACAGCGGGTGATCAGCGACCAAAAAAAGGTCCTGATCATTCCCAGTGACCAACGATCTCCCAGCAGGGGCCTGATCGTTGGTCGCTGTCACACATAACGAGATCGTTAGCGGGATCGTTGCTACGTCACAAAAAGCGTGACGTTGCAACGATATCGTTAACGAAATCGTTATGTGTGAAGGTACCTTAAGATCTCTGCAAAGACTTGGCTTATCAACAGAAGGAATTGTGGATTTCCCAGACACATCAAGTTGCCCGTACGTGCCGGTTATCCTCATTTACTAAATAATCTTTTGGGCCTCTGCTGCTGAAATGTATTTTCCATATTGTGATGATGGGCAATCAATGTTCCCGATAAGCCTCTTCGAAGGGGTTGTGCATAGAGATGAGCAAGCTTGCTTTGATATCATGTTACCGGAGTATCCGAATAATATGTTCGAGTCCCCGCAGCTGCACGGTACGTGACTGTTAGACAGCCGCAGCACATGCCGGGATTGTCTGTCTGTCTGTTAGGGGATCCCTGCATGTGTTGTGGCTAGCTGCGATACATGCAACATATTATTCCAGCACGCACAAAATACTGGGTTTACACCTGAGCATGCTAAGATAACACCATATCCGAGCGCGTCCGCTCATCACTAGCTGTACACCATCTATCTTGCCCTCATGACACCCAGAAACCGTATAAACAATGTTCTAGATTTGGTCTCCCTTCTATTATACATCCAAACGCAAGTTCTTCATTATTAGAGATCTTCCTTACTTTCCTCCGATGTCCCATAATGATGTGTTGGACATAAATCTAGCCTTGTTAACCACGGTGATGTGGAACTCAAAAGGTTGGCTACAGAGTAAAGTTAAGGATCACGCCCACTTAGCTAACAAAACTCGATTTACATACAAGCAAGAGCGGGTTGTGTCGCAGGAGCAAAGAAAGGAACCCAAAGTCAGGGAGTCGGTGATATTTACACCAGGTAAAGAATTACATATCTATGGCAAGTGACAGGACATCTTTAAGTTTTACCCTGGATGCTCTGACAAGTACGGGCTAATATTTTGTCTTTGTCACTCATGAGTCTGAACTGTTGCCTATGATCCGACTGTGTGGCCTCTTTTACGAGATAAGCGCAGTTCGGAAAACCAACAAACGAAGTGTGCATTATTGATACTTCAGCTTTATTGTGCAACAGATGTTGCAAACTGTAATTCCGGCAAGTCCAATTTATGATGGAAAAGCAAACGAGCCTGTGATTGACAGTGATATTACTTGAGTAGTATAATCAAAATCTAAAAAGTATGCTGAAGTTTGAGGATAATTAGCATAACATGGAGAGCGTGGGATCATTACTTTTTCTATTTTCTTTTTGACAGGGCTTGTGCTACACCTTTTTAAAAGTAAATATGGCCAAACTATTGATTGTGTCTAGTTTGGCAGGTGCTTTAAAGAGATGAAACATGGCTGGGGAAAAAGCGGGCATGTTTTACCTCTTTTAAATCTTTTAAAGTGACTGTTTGGTCTATGGACTATACAGTCTTTATACTTTCACTGTCCCCATTGGGGCTCACAATCTAAATTCCTTATCAGTATGTCTTTGTAGACTAGGAGGAAACCGAAGAACTCGGAGGAAGCCCACACAAACATGGGAAAATATAAACTCCTTGCAGATCTTGCCCTTGCTGGAAATTGAAATCAGGACTCCAGTGCTGCAAGGCTGCAGTATTAACCACTGAGCCACCATGCTGCCTGGATTCTACAAGCCTTAGGGTGCACAGATGACAAAGAAGATGCAGAATAAGTGTCTTTTGACACTGTTAGAACTTAAAAAGGAGACGCAATGATGTGTAGTGATGCCAACACCATCTCTAAATTTCCTGCTTGTGCTAAGGTATAGTCACAATGCTTTAGGCGTACGGAGAATCGTGTAGCTTCTGAGGCAGCACTTCATTGCACTGGAGAGGCTCCTGTACTGTCCGCAGCTAAGATCTGTAGCCACATATGGCAAAAAGCAAAGCTGAACAGAATAGCGCCAGGGGTTATTCTGCAATATATCAGGTTTTCTTGGAATATGCGTTTGCGGAGCAAACTTCTCCCTTCTTCAGGTCATAACTTGCAAGCTGAACAAAATACATTTTAAAATGAATTAGTTTGCATCCCATGGGACAGTCTGTTCACGCCATCTAGCCTAGCTCCTCTTAAAATGTGTGTTCCGCTTACATGTTGTGACCTGACGAAGGGAACCGTTCACTCTAGAAACGTGTAGTCGAATAAAAAAAGCCTCTTTCACAGTCCTGCTAATCTTTGTGTATGCTCGTGCAATAAATGTGAAAAGCACGGTTTGCGGAGTCCTCAGAATTATTATAGTATATAGGCAGGCAGTGGCATCAATTGCTTTTTAGGCTTCCATGTGAAAAAGAAAAAATGTTCAGTACAGACTAAAAGTTTGGTCACCCCTTCTCATTTAAAGATTTTTCTGTATTTTCAGGACTATGAAAATTGTACATTCACACTGAAGGCATCAAAACTATGAATTAACATGTGGAATTATATACTTAAAAGTGTGAAACAACTGAAATTATGTCTTATATTCAAGGTTCTTCAAAGTAGCCACCTTTTGCTTTGATGACTGCTTTGCACAATTTTTGCATTCTGTTGATGAGCTTCAAAAGGTAGTCACCGGGAATGGTTTTCCAACAATCTTGAAGGAGTTTCCAGAGATGCTTAGCACTTGTTGGCCATTTTGCCTTCACTCTGCGGTCCAGCTCACCCCAAACCATCTCGATTGGGTTCAGGTCTGGTGACTATGGAGGCCAGGTCATCTGGCGTAGCACCCCATCACTCTCCTTCTTGGTCAAATAGCCCTTACACAGCCTGGAGGTGTGTTTGGGGTCATTGTCCTGTTGAAAAATAAATGATGATCCAACTAAACGCAAACCAGATGGAATAATGGATGCTGTGGTAGTCATGCTGGTTCAGTATGCCTTCAATTTTGAAAAAATCCCCAACAGTGTCACCAGCAAATCACAATCACACCTCCTCCTCCATGCTTCACGGTGGGAACCAGACATGTAGAGTTCATCCGTTCACCTTTTCTGCGTCGCACAAAGACACAGTGGTTGGAACCAAAGATCTCAAATTTGGACTCATCAGACCAAAGCACAAATTTCCACTGGTCTAATGTCCATTCCTTGTGTTCTTTAGCCCAAACAAGTCTCTTCTGCTTGTTGCCTGTCCTTAGCAGTGGTTTCCTAGCAGCTATTTTACCATGAAGCCCTGCTGCACAAAGTCTCCTCTTAACAGTTGTTGTAGAGATGTCTGCTGCTAGAACTCTGTGTGGCATTGACCTGGTCTCTAATGTGAACTGCTTTTAACCTGCGATTTCTGAGGCTGGTGACTCAGATAAACTTATCCTCAGAAGCAGAGGTGACTCTTGGTCTTCCTTTCCTGGGGTGGTCCTCATGTGAGCCAGTTTCTTTGTAGCGCTTGATGGTTTTTGCCATTGCACTTGGGGACACTTTATAAGTTTTCCCAATTTCTCGGACTGACTGACTGACTTTTATTTCTTAAAGTTATGGTGGCCACTTGTTTTTCTTTACTTAGCTGCTTTTTCCTTGCCATAATACAAATTCTAACAGTCTGTTCAGTAGGACTATCAGCTGTGTGTCCACCAGACTTCTGCACAACACAACTCATGGTCCCAACCCCATTTATAAGGCAAGAAATCCCACTTATTAAACCTGACAGGGCACACCTGTGAAGTGAAAACTATTCCCAGTGACTACCTCTTGAAGCTCATCAAGAGAATGCCAAGAGTGTGCAAAGCAGTCATCAAAGCAAAAGGTGGCTACTTTGAAGAACCTAGAATATAAGACCTATTTTCAGTTGTTTCACACTTTTTTGTTAAGTATATAACTCCACATGTGTTAATTCATAGTTTTGATGCCTTCAGTGTGAATGTGCAATTTTCTTAGTCATGAAAAAGGCAGAAAAATGTTTAAATGAGGTGTGTCCAAACTTTTGGTCTGTACTGTATATTGAGCAGTATACATTTCTTAGCAGGATGCCTATTCACATGCCAAACTGAAAAATAGGATGCCACAGGGACTGTTCTTGTCTGGTGACTGATGCCCTTTGGATATGTTTGTCATGGGTTGAGAACTTTCCCAGAGCGTGCCTCGAATATACTGTAAAGATGGCAACATCTAGCTTAAGACTGATTTCCGAGCACGGACCACTAATGCACAGACTGTCCTGGGGTCTGCTGACCGGAGTGTGACAGTCTCTAGTCTGACGTTCACTCTAGCTTTTTTGCTGCATCAAATGCAGTTTATAAAAAGGATAGAACTCAAGACATGTGCGACTTTATATGATTGTCGCATGTTTTCTACCATTACCTTTCATAATGGATACAGAAAATTACTTTTATTTGAACCTGTTAATCTTGCGCAAATTGTGCTGCTGATGTTTAGAGTGCCCCATATTATGGCTTTACAAGTATATTTATGAAAACATGGACATCAAGACTGCATGGATTTTTCCCTGTGAACATTTCTTGTTTTGTACCACTAGCTCATTTTTATGACTTCTTACTGTAAGCATTTCAAAATTTACATGTCTTTATTTCTGCTGATTTAGCTTTCCCCTTATACAAACTTGCATTTTTTTTTATTATTCTCTTTCCCTTTAACCTTTTGGAAGAAAGCTGTGTTTGTCAAATTCTTTGTAGAAGAGTGAATCAGGAGGCTGTGGCTGGAATGAGGGTAACTTGCAGTATAGCGGCACTTTTACTGACAACTTTAAGGGAGCTGCGCTCTGACAGCCATACATTTACCAAATAAAGATTAGTCAAAGTGGATTTCTAAAACTTTAACTGTTTAAACACTCCTAATCTCGTGGTATTGTTTTGTTGTGAAGGAACTCCATAGAAACTTTTGTACATCGAGCCCTGACTTACTAACCTCTGAAGTCTGTTCAACCTCTATTTACGAATGTGGATGTTAAAAAAATAAAATAAAAAAAAGAATACTCCCCTCACTGATAAACCCTGGCTGCTGTCTGATCCTCTGATTTCCTCCATACCGCGCTGCATCTCAAGCCTTTTCATTATTGGCCAGGGCTTCCAGCAGCTTCCAGGCCCAGAGTTCACTGCACGCTATAATATTGTCTCCATTACATCCTGATGAAGCACAGTGAACACCGGCCTGGACACGGCTGGAAGTCGTGGTCTATAGTGAAGAGGCCGGAAATACAAAGCACCCGACTACAGAAAGAGGAGGATCAAAATGTGAGCAGTGGGATGGCTGTAACTGTGAGCCTTGGTCAGAAAATACATATAATGCTCCCCTCAATGGCTGCCCAGCTACTTGACATAGGGTACTCTATTTCATTTTACACCATTATACGCCTCCTCTCCAAGACATCCAGCTATATCCAGGCCCTGGAGGTCACTGATCGTCAGAATTTTTTGTGACTTTAATGTATCCCCTAAAGCCTGTACGTGGCTGTAAGTCCTAATCTACAGTTAAGAGGTTGGAGTTGTGGAACGAGGATCGGCTGGAGACCATTGAGCAGTAGAATTAGTGAGGTGCATATAACGCTCTTGGGATACAATCTGAAGACTGCCTCTATTCAGGTAAATGTAATATTCTATATATACAGTGGGTACGGAAACTATTTAGACCCCTTGAAATTTCATTTTTTTCACATGAATGTACACTCCGCACCCCACCTTGACTGATAAAAAAACAAAAACAAATGTAGAATTTGGCTGAGCTCCAGAGATGCATTAGGGAGGTGAGACAAAGTTCCACAAAGTCAACTATCACTGTAGCCCTCCACCAGTCGAGCCTTTATGGCAGAGTGGTCCGATGGAAGCCTCTCCTCAGTGCAAGACATATGAAAGACTGCATAGAGTTTGCTTAAAAAACACATGAAGGTCTCCCAGACTATGAGAAATATTATTCTCTGGTCTGAGAAGACAAAGATAGACCTTTTTGGTGATAATTCTAAGCAGTATGTGTGGAGAAAGCCAGTCACTGCTCATCACCTGCCTGATACAATCCCAACAGTGAAACGTGGTGGCAGCATCATGGTATGGGGGTGTTTTTCAGCTGCAGGCACAGGACAACTGATTGCCATTGAAGGAAACATGAATGCTGCCAAATTCAGAGATATCCTGGATGAAAACCTCTTCCAGAGTGCTCTGGACTAGTACTGAACTGAGCGAGTGCACTCGTTGCTTGGGTTTTCTTGAGCACGCTCGAGTGAACTCCGAGTATTTGACTGCTTGGAGATTTTGTTTTCATCGCGGCAGCTGAATGATTTACAGCTGCTAGCCAGGCTGAGTAAATGTGAGAGTTGCCCTGTTGCTAAATGGTGGCCCGATTCGAACGCATCGGGTATTCTAGAATATGTATGTATCTTATTTATGAAGTTTTCAGTATGATGCAATTTATACACACGATTCAGCCGGCCGGCTGCGACCAATTAGCGAAGCGTGGTTCAAATTCCGCGCCAATTCGCGGCCGGACTGTGCCTGTTGCTGATTGTTCACGGCCGGCCGTGAACAATCAGTGAAGCCAGGGCCGGCTCCAGGTTTTTGAGGGCCCCGGGCGAAAAGTCTCAGTGGGCCCCCCTCTTTAACACATTCCACGATTCATGATGCACAGATACAACAGAGAAATATAGCACAGCCAAGTAGCGTATAACAAAGCCCACGTAGTATATAACACAGCCCATGTAGTATATAGCACAGCCACGTAGTATATTGCCCACATAGTATATAGCACAGCCCAGTAGTATATTGCCCAGCCACGTAGTATATTGCCCAGCCACGTAGTATATTGCCCAGCCACGTAGTATATTGCCCAGCCACGTAGTATATTGCCCAGCCACGTAGTATATTGCCCAGCCACGTAATATATACCACAGCCACGTAGTATATTGCCCAGCCACGTAATATATACCACAGCCACATAGTGTATAGCACAGCCTATATAGTATATAATTTCACATATGTCCTAACCAGTATCCGGGCACTTCACCATACTATACACAACTAATCCCACATCATTTCATGTGAGAAGGAAGAGGAGATCCCATATAAATTAAAACCAATGTTTATTGATATTAGTTAAAATAACAGAATAAAAAAGCAAAATTAACCGTAGGGGACACTATAAAACAAGGCTATTCATCAACAATCCATACTAAATAGCAGCTTAACTGTACAAGTGGGTACCCTCCCCAATGCAGCAGTTTGGTTCCACAATAGATGGTAAATAACACCATAAACCAACGGGTGGTCTGCCAATACAGGACCTCCTAATACATATACTGCCTCAGACAAAATAATAATACCCAGCACAGTGGCCTTATACCGTAGCAGTACTATTAAACGAGATACCTAGGACAAGCACCACCTGTCTGCAGTAGAACGGCGTGAATACCCACACAGTATCAAGCAAAGAGTGTATGTTACCTTGTAATAATGGCGTCCCCTCACCCTGACGCGCGTTTCGCCTCCTGCTTCTTCCGGGGGCGTTTATGGTGTTGTTTACTATCTATTGTGGAACCAAACTGCTGCATTGGGGAGGGTATCCACTTGTACAGTTAAGCTGCTATTTAGTATGGATTGTTGATGAATAGCCTTGTTTTATGGTGTCCCCTATGGTTAATTTTGCTTTTTTATTCTGTTATTTTAACTAATATTAATAAACATTGGTTTTAATTTATATGGGATCTCTTCTTCCTTCTCACGTGAAATAATGTGGGATTAGTTGTGTGTACTATATAGTATATACCACAACCCCTTGCAGTATCTAACACAGGCCACTTAGTATATAGCAATGTGGGCACCATATCCCTGTTAAAAAAAGATTTAAAATAAAAAAGTTATATATGTTTACCGATGCTCCTTGCGACGCTCCGGCCCCAAGAGTGCATTGCGGTCTCGCGAGATGATGATGTAGCGGTCTCGCGAGACCGCTGCGTCATCTCGCGACACCGCAATGCATGGACCGGTCACCGGAGCGTCGCGAGGAGCGGGAATGGCCTCGGCTGGATCAGGGGCCCACGCATACTCAGCATCAATAGTAAAAAGTTGGTCACACAGGGTTAATAGAAGCTTTAACGGAGTGCGATACACCGTGGCATAACGTGGTCCGTTAACGCTGCCATTAACCCTGTGTGAGCGCTGACTGGGGGGGGGGGGGGGGTATGGAGTGGGCATTGACGGCAATATACAACGTGTGCTGGGCAATATACAACGTGGGCTGGGCAATATACAACGTGGGCTGGGCAATATACAACGTGGGCTGGGCAATATACAACGTGGGCTGGGCAATATACAACGTGGGCTGGGCAATATACAACGTGGGCTGGGCAATATACTAGGTGGGCTGGGCAAAATACTAGGTGGGCTGCGCAATGTACTAGGTGGGCTGCGCAATGTACAACATGGGCTGCGCAATGTACAACGTGGGCTGGGCAATGTACTGCGTGGGCTGGGCAATGTACTGCGTGGGCTGTGCTATACACTACGCATACATATTCTAGAATACCCGATGCGTTAGAATTGGGCTACCATCTAGTGTGTGTGTATATATGTATATATATACTCGAGTAGGAGCTGAGGTGTATGTATATATGTATATATATATATTCGAGTAGGAGCTGAGGTTTTCAGCCCATTTTTTGGGGGCTGAAAGTCCCCCTCTCGTCTTATACTCGAGTCATACCTAGGGGTCGGCAGGGTAGGGGGAGAGGGGGCTGTCTGATTATACTCACCTACTCCTGGCATGGTCCCTGCTTCCCCGGCACCACAGCTTCCTGTACTGAGCGGTCACATGGTACCGCTCATTACATTAATGAATATGCGGCTCCACCTCCCATAGGGGTGGATCTGCATATTCATTACTGTAATGAGCGGTACCATATGACCGCTCAATACGGGAAGAAGCTGCGGCGCCGGGGAAGCAGGGACTGCACAGCGCCAGGAGCAGGTGAGTATAACGGGGAGGCAGCGCTGCTCGATATTCACCTGCTCCTCGTTCCGGCGCCGCTCCATCTTCAGCTCCTTGTGCAGTGACGCTCAGGTCAGAGGGGGCGGTGACGTGGTTAGTGCTTGCCCTCTGCTTGAACGTTAGTGCAGAAGACGGTGAAGATGGAGCGGCACTGGAACAAAGTCAGGTGAATATTGAAAGTGTCGGGGGCCTGAGCGACTGAGAGGTGAGTACAGTCATGGCCAAAAGTATTGACACCCCTGCAATTCTGTCAGATAATACTCATTTTCTTCCTGAAAATGATTGCACACACAAATTATTTGGTATTATCTTCATTTAATTTGTCTTAAATGAAAAAACACAAAAAGAATTGTTCTAAAGCCAAATTGGATGTAATTCCACACCAAACATAAAAAAGGGGTGGACAAAAGTATTGGCACTGTTCGAGAAATCATGTGATGCTTCTCGAATTTGTGTAATTAACAGCACCTGTAACTTACCTGTGGCACCTAACAGGTGTTGGCAATAACTAAATCACACTTGCAGCCAGTTGACATGGATTAAAGTTGACTCAACCTCTGTCCTGTGTCCTTGTGTGTACCACATTGAGCATGGAGAAAAGAAAGAAGACCAAAGAACTGTCTGAGGACTTGAGAAACTAAATTGTGAGGAAGCCTGAGCAATCTCAAGGCTACAAGTCCATCTCCAAAGACCTGAATGTTCCTGTGTCTACCATGCGCAGTGTCATCAAGAAGTTTAAAGCCCATGGCACTGTGGCTAACCTCCCTAGATGTGGACGGAAAAGAAAAAATGACAAGAGATTTCAACGCAAGATTGTGCGGATGTTGGATAAAGAACCTTGACTAACATCCAAACAAGTTCAAGCTGCCCTGCAGTCCGAGGGTACAACAGTGTCAACCCGTACTATCCGTCGGCGTCTGAATGAAAAGAGACTGTATGGTAGGAGACCCAGGAAGACCCCACTCCTTACCCCGAGACATAAGAAAGCCAGGCTGGAGTTTGCCAAAACTTACCGTATATACTCGAGTATAAGCCGAGATTTTCAGTCCAAATTTTTGGGCTGAAAGTGCCCCTCTCGGCTTATACTCGAGTCAAGGTGGGTGGCAAGGTCTGCGGGTGAGGGCGCTGAGGCATACTCACCTGCTTCCAGCGATCCTGGCGCTCCCCGCCTGTCCCACGGTCTTCGGTGCTGAAGTTCTTCCACTGTTCAGCGGTCACGTGGGACCGCTCATTAGAGAAATGAATAAGCGGCTCCACCTCCCATAGGGGTGGAGCCACATATTCATTTCTCTAATCAGCGGTGCCGGTGACCGCTGATAGAGGAAGAGGCTGCAGCACCAAAGACAGCTGCCGGGACCAGGTAAGTATCGCATATTTACCTGTCCCTGTTCCAGCCGCCGGGCGCCGCTCCATCTTCTCGGCGTCTATCTGCACTGACTGTGCAGGTCAGAGGGCGCGATGACGCATATAGTGTGCGCGGAGCCCTCTGCCTGATCAGTCAGAGCAGAGAGACGCCGGGACCGGACGCTGAGGAGCTGCAAGCAAGAAAGGTGAGTGTGGCATTTTTTTTTTTATTGCAGCAGCAATGGCAGCAGCAGCAATGGCACAGAGTTATGTGGAGCATCTATGGGGAAATATGAACGGTGCAGAGCACTATATGGCAGAGCTATGGGGCAATATGAACGGCGCAGAGCACTATATGGCAGAGCTATGGGGCAATATGAACGGTGCAGAGCACTATATGGCAGAGATATGGGGCAATATGAACGGTGCAGAGCACTATATGGGGCACAGCTATGGGGAAATATGAACGGTGCAGAGCACTATATGGCAGAGCTATGGGGCAATATGAACGGTGCAGAGCACTATATGGCAGAGCTTTGGGGAAATATGAACGGTGCAGAGCCCTATATGGCAGAGCTATGGGGAAATATGAACGGTGCAGAGCACTATATGGCAGAGCTATGGGGCAATATGAACGGTGCAGAGCACTATATGGCAGAGCTATGGGGAAATATGAACGGTGCAGAGCACTATATGGCAGAGCTATCGGGAAATATGAACGTGCAGAGCACTATATGGCAGAGCTATGGGGAAATATGAACGGTGCAGAGCACTATATGGCACAGCTATGGGGAAATATGAATGGTGCAGAGCCCTATATGGCAGAGCTATGGGGAAATATGAACGGTGCAGAGCACTATATGGCAGAGCTATGGGGCAATATGAACGGTGCAGAGCACTATATGGCAGAGCTATGGGGAAATATGAACGGTGCAGAGCACTATATGGCAGAGCTATCGGGAAATATGAACGTGCAGAGCACTATATGGCAGAGCTATGGGGAAATATGAACGGTGCAGAGCACTATATGGCACAGCTATGGGGAAATATGAATGGTGCAGAGCACTATATGGCACAGCTATGGGGAAATATGAACGGTGCAGAGCACTATATGGCACAGCTATGGGGCAATAATGAACGGTGCAGAGCACTATATGGCACAGCTATGGGGCAATAATGAACATGCAGAGCACTATATGGCACAGCTATGGGGCAAGCATGATCTATTTTTATTTTTGAAATTCACCGGTAAATGCTGCATTTCCACCCTAGGCTTATACTCGAGTCAATGAGTTTTCCCAGTTTTTTGTGGCAAAATTAGGGGGGTCGGCTTATACTCGGGTCGGCTTATACTCGAGTATATACGGTACCTGAAAAAGCCTAAAACGTTTTGGAAGAATGTTCTCTGGTCAGATGAGACAAAAGTAGAGCTTTTTGGGCAAAGGCATCAACATAGAGTTTACAGGAGAAAAAAAAGGCATTTAAAGAAAAGAACATGGTCCCTACAGTCAAACGTGGCGGAGGTTCTTTTATGTTTTGGTTTGCTTTGCTGCCTCTGGCACTGGACTGCTTTACCATGTGCATGGCTTATGAAGTCTGAAGACTACCAACAAATTTTGCAGCATAATGTAGAGCCCAGTGTGAGAAAGCTGGGTATCCCTCAGAGGTCATGGGTCTTCCAGCAGGACAATGACCCAAAACACACTTCAAAAAGCACTAGAAAATGATTTGAAAGAAAGCACTAGAGCCTTCTAAAGTGGCCAGCAATGAGTCCAGACGTGAATCCCATAGAACACCTGTGGAGAGATCTAAAAATGGCAGTTTGGAGAAGGAACCCTTCAAATATCAGGGACCTGGAGCAGTTTGCCAAAGAAGAATGGTCTAAAATTCCAGCAGAGCATTGTAAGAAACTCGTTGATGGTTACCGGAAGCGGTTGGTCGCAGTTATTTTGGCTAAAAGTTGTGCAACCAAGTATTAGGCTGAGGGTGCCAATACTTTTTTCTGGCCCATTTTTGGAGTTTTGTGTGAAATGATCAATGTTTTGCTTTTTCCTTCATTCTCTTTTGTGTTTTTCATTTACGACAAATTAAATGAGGATAATAATACCAAATAATTTGTGTTTGCAATCATTTTCAGGAAGAAAATGAGTATCTGACAGAATTGCAGGGGTGTCAATACTTTTGGCCATGAATGTATGAGAGTTTTTTTTTTTTTTTTTATCGCAGCAACAGCAAATGGGGCAAGTGTCTGTATGGAGCATCTTATGGGGCCATTATCAACGTTTGTGCAGCACTGTATGGGGCAAGTGTCTATATGGAGTATCTTATGGGGCCATAATTAATGTTTGTGCAGGATTATATGGAGCAAATATCTTTATGGAGCATCTGAGGCTGCGTGTCCACGATCAGGATGGCCGGCGGTATTGTCGGAGCGGCTTTGCCGCTCTGCGCTAAGCCCCGCCCCCTTCTGGAACGCGATGATGCCGGATGTGTTCACAGCACACATCCGGCATCATCGCACCCATCGCATAGGGCCCTGTGCTATATATACGGACATGCTGCGATCTGAAAAGACGCACAGCATGTCCAGGAGTTGCAGGGCCGCCACGTGCGTGTTACCACGCATAGTGGAGACGGGATTTCATTAAATCCCCTCCACTGTGCTGTAACATCTGGACGCTGCGTTTCCTGCACGTGGAAACATACCCTTATGGGGCCATATTCAACGTTTGTGTAGCACTATATGGGGCAAGTTTCTGTATGAAGCATCTTATGGGGCCATAATCAACGTTTGTGCAGCACTATATGGCGCAAATATCTTTATGGAGCATCTTATGGGGCCATAATTAATGTTTGTGCAACATTATATTGGGCAAATGTGTCTATGAAGCATTTTATGGGGCCATCATAAACTTTATGGAGCATTATGGGGCTCCTGATTCAATATGGATATTCAAAAACACTTAACCTACTGATGTCTAAATTAATTTTGCTTTTATTGGTATCTATTTTTACTTTTGACATTTACAGGTAGCTGCTGTGTTTCCCACCCTAGGCTTATACTCGAGTCACTAAGTTTTCCCAGTTTTTTGTGGCAAAATTAGGGGTCGGCTTATACTCAAGTATATACGGGGGGTGTGCGTGTGTGTATGTATGTATATATATATGTATATATATATATATATATATATATATATATATATATATATATATATATATATATATATGTATATATGTGTATATATATATATGTGTATATATATATACATATATATATATGTGTGTGTGTGTGTGTGTATATATATATATATATATATATATATATATATATATATATATATATATATATATATATTATCATGGTTTATTATACCGTGTGGGTGTATATATGTATATCTCTCCATATTGTATATAGATTGTATTTAACTTTATAATTTTAGTTTTGTTTTTTTTAATTAAACACAGATCGTTGTGAACCAATTGCAACCCACTTGAGAAATTCCAAATCTCTAAGACAAAGTGTGAGAAGTAAACTGCAAGCAATAAATGGTTTGAACACTTTAAGAGAAGATTCTAGACAGTCAGCAGAACTAAAAGTGGTGGTGCAGCCACCCCAGCACTTAAGCAAGCACCCTAGTAATACACAACGAAGTGTGTCACCTACATTTAAATCACCTATAAGAAGTAAAGTAGATCCTTCATTCAAGAGCCCAGTAGTCTATAATAAAAGAAACTATTGTCTTGTGACATCTGGCTTGACTCAAAGTGAAATGGTAAGTTCTTTTATACTTGTAAATGGTAACAAACCACAATCCCCACTAAGCTGAATGTCTTAGTGGGATAATGAGGCATATAAATGGATACTGTAAATATGCAATATTTTATTAGAAGATATTTAAAAATAGATTAAAGCTAACAGAGGGTTTCAAGAAAGCACCAAAGGTGTTTTTTAGCTTTATGAAAGCAACAATGTGGAGGCCAAGCTAGAAATAAATAATTTTGTTTAAATAGATGTTGTAAATATATGTAGTCATCTTTGGAACATCATGCCTGTAAAGTGCAAAGTGTCTTATGTATGTATCAGGAGTCAGTATTACAAATCGGCTGCTCCAAATATGTGCATATATAGTCAGATCTCCTTTGGTTACTATTAACCACTTAACGACTGCCGATATGCCTCTTAACGGCGGCAGTTAAGAGTACTTATGCCTCAGCCCTGCTTTTTAACTGCGCTGAGAAATAAGTGTATAGCGTTCCCCCCAGCGTCAGAATTTCTTCGGGGTCTCGGCTAATTTAATTTCCCCTCTCCTGTGATGTGATCACACATCAGAGGAGACAGAAATGGGGTCCCCGATTCCCCCCCCCTCGACTGCTGGTGTCCCTGGATCCTCCTGCATCCCCCCGTGATATCCCTCGGCCGGCGGCGTCTTCTGGGAAGAAAATGGCGAGTGCATGTGCAGTCGGCTGGCAACAATAGGAAATTTTTTCCTATTGGTTCATTTTGATGTGACCAAATAAGAAAAAAATGTAAATCAAACCCCTCTTTATCACCCCATTAGTTGGGTAAAAATAATAAAATAAAAAGTATTTCCATTTTTCCATTAGGTTTAGGTTGGGCTAGGGTTAGGGTTGGACTAGGGTTGGGGTTAGGGTTATGATTAGGTTTGGGATTAGGGTTATAATTAGGATTGGGATTAGGGTTATGATTAATGTTGAGATTAGGGTTAGAGATGTGTTAGTGTTAAAGGTGTGTTGGGGTTAGGGTTGGGATTACGATTAGTTGTGTGTTGGGGTTAGGGGTGTGTTGGGGTTAGGTTTGGAGTTAGAATTGGGGGGTTTCCACTGTTTAGGTACATCAGGGGGTCTCCAAACATGACATGGTGCCACCATTGATTCCAGCCAATTTTGCGTTCAAAAAGTCAATAGTTGCTCCCTCGCTTCTGAGCCCTGCCATGCACCCAAACAGTGGCTTACCCCCACAAACGGGGTATTAGCGTACTCAGGAGAAATTGCACAACAGATATTGTGGTCCATTTTATCCTGATACCCTTGTGAAAATAAAAAATATTGTTCCAAAGTTATTTTTTTATGAAAAAGTAAATGTTCATTTTTTCCTTCCGCATTGCTTTAGTTCTCGTGAAGCACCTGAAGGGTTAATAAACTTCTTGAATGTGGTTTTCCACACCTTGAGGGGTGCAGTTTTTTGAATGGTGTCACTTTGGGGGTTTTTCTGTTATTGACGCCCCAAACTCACTTCAAATGTGAGGTGATCCCTTAAAAAAAAAAAGGTTTTGTAAATTTTGTTGGAAAAATGAGAAATCACTGGTCAAATTTTAACCCTTATAAGATCCTAAAAAAAAATTGTTCTAATGTAAAGTCGACGTGGGAAATGTTATTCGAGTATTTTGTGTGACATAACTCTCTGATTTAAGGGTTCAAAAATTTAAATTTAGAAAATCGCAAACATTTCAAAATTTTTGCCAAATTTCCGTTTTTTTCATTAACGCAAATCATATCAAAGAAATTTTACCACTAACATGAAGTACAATGTCAGGAAAAAACATTCTCAGAATCAGTGGGATCCGTTGAAGCGTTCCAAAGCTATAACCTCATAAAGTGACAGTGGTCAGAATTGAAAAAATTGACTTGGTAGTATAGTGAACGTTTCTAATTTTTTTTCCTACTTTTTCTACTTTTTATGTTAAATAGTATACTATACACAAAGCCCCACACATTACACGTGTAAAAGCACCACTAACACACACATCCCCAGGGTTTTGAAAAATAAAATAAAAATGGCCCATTTTGTCAAGAAGACGCTATTCACCAGAGGAGGCATACGCTTTCCTTGCCGCCGACACAGATTCAGCCAGTGAGGAAGATCCCACATTCCTCTTTCCTCCTCATCTAGTGAGGAAAGACCCCCAGCAAGAAAACCACTGCAGCAATCGATCCCATATGGTTTGCACCCCCCTGAAAATTATTAACCCGTTATTCCGGATTTCATCGGCAGCTCAGGACTCTAGTTTATGGTGGCCCAGACAAACCTGTATGCCCATCAATTTTTCTCCCCAAATCCGACGTCCTCATACGCCAGATGGACTCCTGTAAATGCAGCAGAGATGATGACATTTTGGGGAATTGTGCTTCATATGGGCATTGTCAGAAAACTAGAGCTTCGGCAATACTGGAGTACTGATATTCTCTACAGCACTCCGATATTCTGCATGTCCATGACAAGGACACAATTTGAAATGATCCAAAAATGTTTGCATTATAGTGATAATCTGCAGTGTCCTCCTGAGAGGATCCAAAATTTGAGTGTCTATATAAAATGTAGCCAGTGGTTGAACGCTTCAGCAGAAAATTTGCTGAAGCTTTCACACCCCAGAGAGACATCGACATAGATGAATCTCTGGTTCATTTCAAAGGTAAGATAAAATTCTGACAATACTTGCCCAGTAAGAGGGACAGGTATGCAACTGAACTTCACAAACTGTGCGAGAGTACCTCAGGGTGCACCCACAGATTTAGGGTGCACGAGTGGAAGGGCACCCCCCTAAATACCCCCTGTCCTGGGGGTGAGTGGGAAGATTGTGTGGGAATTGCTGCACCCACTGCTGGATAAGGGTATGTTTCCATGGTCTGTAGCGGCAGCGCTTTGGACTCAGCTCTGCGCAAAGCGCTGCCGGCTTTTGTACACGTGGTGATTCCGCATGTGTTCATTGAACACATGCGGAATCACCGCATCCTATACATAGACTGTGTTATTTATCTTGCGTAGACTGAGCGTCTCCGCAAGATAAATAGACATGCTGCGGTCTATAAAGATGTGTCGCATGTGCGTATACGCAGGTTTGCCACCTGCATCTTTGAACGCATAGTGGAGATGGGATTTCATAAAATGTACGCAGCGTCCAATCCACAGCGTTTCCTGACTGTGGAAACATACCCTAAGGGTCATAACCTCTACATTGATAACTTTTACACCTGCATTCTGCTATTCAAGACCCTCTCTGCCAGAAGTAGAGTTGCTTGTGGCACCGTGTAAAAAAATCAGAGAAACCTCCCTAAGCCGTTAATTGGGCAAATGCTGAGGAAGGCGAAAGCAGAGCCCATTGTAGTGTAAACATACTGGTGGTCAAGTATAAGGACTGGAGGGATGTCCTAATCTTGACCACCATACACCGGGACAGCAGCTCCCTTGTCACTGTCTGAGGTACCACAACACAAGTCCCAAAACCAGATTGTATCTTGGATTACAATCGGTACATGGGGAATGCAGATAAAGTATGGTATAAAAATTTAGCTGTACAGATGGCACTTTCCAATGCCTTTGTGCTGTTTTGTTCTGCAGGCCAAACGGGGACCTTCCTTCAGTTTCAGGAGGTAGTCATCAAGGCCCTAATGTTTGGCACTCAGGAAGGTAAAGGTCCCAGTACTTCTGAAACTGATGTGCCCGTATTGTCCCAGGTAAACGTTCCCCAAACAAAACGGTTCAGAGTATGCTCCAAGAGGAGAATCCGAAAGGACACAATTTACAATTGTGAAACCTGGCCTTTGCGTTAAGGATTGCTTCAAAGCGTACCACACATCCAGGAATTAATAAAATTAGTTTTTACCCTGTTGACACAACAGACTTTTATAATCTAATATAATCCACACAGCCTACACATACCTCCACATTTTAAATTCATACACCAGTAAAACGAAAGCTTTATAATCGTTACTATAAAATTAAGATAAAGGACTTGGGGAGTATAGTTTCCAAAACGGGGTCACTGGTGGGAGATTTCCACTGTTGAGGCCATTAGACGCCCGCAGACCATTCCATCAAAGTCTGCAATCCGAAACGTTACTCCTTCCCTTCCAAGCTCTGCCGTGCACCCGAACAATGGTTTCTCTCCACATATGAGGTATCGGTGTACTCAGGAGAAATTGCACAACTTTTAGGGTCCATTTTCTCCGTTAGCCTTGTGAAAATACAAAAATTGGGGTTAAAAGATCATTTTTGTGAAAAAATGTGTTTTTTTTTGTTTTTTAATTTATTTTTTATTTGAACGACTCAACGTTATAATTTTGTTAGAGGAACTTGGAGGTTCACGGTGCTTATCACATATCTAAATACATTTCTTGGGGGGGGTCCACTTTCCAAAATGGGGTCCTTTGTCGGGGTTTCCACTGTTTAGGCACATCAGGGGCTTTTCAAATGCAACATGTCGTTCGATCTCAATTCCAGCCAATTTTTTGTGTTCAAAAAGTCAACCGGCGCTCCTTCCCTTCCAAGCTCTGCCATGCGCCCAAACAGTGGTTTTCTCCCACATATGGGGTATCAGTGTATTCAGGAGGAATTGTACAACATTTTCTCTGTATCGCTTGTGAAAATAAAAACAAATCTGGGCTAAAAGATCATTTTTGTGACTAAAAAGTTAATTGTTAATTTTTTCCATCCACGTTACTTCAGTTCCTGGGAAACACGTGAAGGGTTAATAAGCTTCTTGAATGTGGTTTTGAGAACCTTAAGGGATGCAGTTTTCAGAATGCTGTCGCTTTGGGGTATTTTCTGTCATATAGACCCCTCAAAGTGACTTTCAAATGTGAGATGGTCCCTAAAAAAAATGTTTTGTAAATGTTCAATTTATCCCTTATAACTTCCTAACGAAAAAAAATTTTTTTCCAAAATTGTTTCCTAAATATTCGCCAAATTTCTAATTTTTTTTCACAAATAATCACAAGTCATATCGAAGACATGTCATGAAATATAGGATGTCACAAAAAAAAACAATCCCAAAATCACTAGGATCCATTAACCCCTTTCTGACATCGGACGTACTATCCCGTCTATGTGGGGTGGGCCCCTATGACCATGGACGGGATAGTACGTCCAGCGCGATCGGCGGCGCTCACGGGGGGAGCGCCGCCGATCGCGGCCGGGTGTCAGCTGCCTATCGCAGCTGACATCGGCACTATGTGCCAGGAGCGGTCACGGACCGCCCCCGGCACATTAACCCCTGGCACACCGCGATCAAAGATGATCGCGATGTGCCGGTGGTGCAGGGAAGCATCGCGCAGGGAGGGGGCTCCCTGCGGGCTTCCCTGATCCCCCCGCAGCAACGCGATGTGATCGCGTTGCTGCGAGGGTCTTACCTCCCTCCCTCCCTGCTTCCAGGCCCGGATCCAAGATGGCCGCGGATCCGGGTCCTGCAGAGAGGGAGGTGGCTTCACAGAGCCTGCTCAGAGCAGGCACTGTGAAGCAGCCTGCACTGCTCTCAGATCGGTGATCTGACAGAGTGCTGTGCAAACTGTCAGATCACCGATCTGTGATGTCCCCCCCGGGACAAAGTAAAAAAGTAAAAAAAAAAATTTTCAAATGTGTAAAAAAAATATTCCAAAATAATGAAAAAAAATATATATATTATTCCCATAAATACATTTCTTTATCTAAATAAAAAAAAAAAACAATAAAAGTACACATTTAGTATCGCCGCGTCCGTAACGGCCCGACCTATAAAACTGGCCCACTAGTTAACCCCTTCAGTAAACACCGTAAGAAAAGAAAAAAAAGAGGCAAAAAACAACGCTTTATTATCATACCGCCGAACAAAAAGTGGAATAACACGCGATCAAAAAGACAGATATAAATAACCATGGTACCGCTGAAAACGTCATCTTATCCCGCAAAAAACGAGCCGCCAAACAGCATCATCAGCAAAAAAATAAAAAAGTTATAGTCCTGAGAATAAAGCGATGTAAAAATAATTATTTTTTCTATAAAATAGTTTTTATCGTATAAAAGCGCCAAAACATAAAAAAATGATATAAATGAGGTGTCGCTGTAATCGTACTGACCCGAAGAATAAAACTGCTTTATCAATTTTACCAAACGCGGAACGGTATAAACGCCTCCCCCAAAAGAAATTCATGAATAGCTGGTTTTTGGTCATTCTGCCTCACAAAAATCGGAATAAAAAGCGATCAAAAAATGTCACGTGCCCGAAAATGTTACCAATAAAAACGTCAACTCGTCCCGCAAAAAACAAGACCTCACATGACTGTGGACCAAAATATGGAAAAATTATAGCTCTCAAAATGTGGTAACGCAAAAAATATTTTTTGCAATAAAAAGCGTCTTTCAGTGTGTGACGGCTGCCAATCATAAAAATCCGCTAAAAAATCCGCTATAAAAGTAAATCAAATTCCCCTTCATCACCCCCTTAGTTAGGGAAAAATTAAAAAAATGTATTTATTTCCATTTTCCCATTAGGGTTAGGGCTAGGGTTAGGGTTAGGGCTAGGGTTAGGGCTACAGTTTGGGTTGGGGCTAAAGTTACAGTTAGGGTTTAGATTACATTTACAGTTGGGAATAGGTTTGGGATTAGGGTTAGAGGTGTGGTTAGGGTTACTGTTGGGATTAGGGTTAGGGATGTGTTTGGATTAGGGTTTCAGTTATAATTGGGGGGTTTCCACTGTTTAGGCACATCAGGGGCTCTCCAAACGCGACATGGCGTCCGATCTCAATTCCAGCCAATTCTGCGTTGAAAAAGTAAAACAGTGCTTCTTCCCTTCCGAGCTCTCCCGTGTGCCCAAACAGGGGTTTACTCCAACATATGGGGTATCAGCGTACTCAGGACAAATAGGACAACAACTTTTGGGGTCCAATTTCTCCTGTTACCCTTGGGAAAATACAAAACTGGGGGCTAAAAAATATTTTTTGTGGGAAAAAAAAAAGATTTTTTTATTTTCATGGCTCTGCGTTATAAACTGCAGTGAAACACTTGGGGGTTCAAAGTTCTCACAACACATCTAAATTAGTTCCCTGGGGGTCTAGTTTCCAATATGGGGTCACTTTTGGGGGGTTTCTACTGTTTAGGTACATTAGGGGTTCTGCAAACGCAATGTGACGTCTGCAGACCATTCCATCTAAGTCTGCATTCCAAATGGCGCTCCTTCCCTTCCGAGCTCTGCCATGCGCTCAAACGGTGGTTTCCCCCAACATACGGGTTATCAGCGTACTCAGGACAAATTGGACAACAACTTTTGGGGTCGAATTTCTCCTCTTACCCTCGGGAAAATACAAAACTGGGGGCTAAAAAATAATTTTGGGGGGAAAAATTTTTTTTTTTATTTTCACGGCTCTGCGTTACAAACTGTAGTGAAACACTTGGGGGTTCAAAGCTATCACAACACATCTAGATGAGTTCCTTAGGGGGTCTAGTTTCCAAAATGGTGTCACTTGTGGGAGGTTTCTACTGTTTAGGTACATTAGGGGCTCTGCAAACGCAATGTGACACCTGCAGACCATTCCATCTAAGTCTGCATTCAAATGGCACTCCTTCCCTTCCGAGCCCTCCCATGTGCCCAAACAGTGGTTCCCCCCACATATGGTGTATCATCGCACTCAGGACAAATTGGGCAACAAATTTTGGGGTCCAATTTCTCCTGTTACTCTCGGGAAAATACAAAACTGGGGTCTAAAAAAATTATTTTTGTGGGAAAAAAATTTTGTTTTATTTTTACGGCTCTGCATTATAAACTTCTGTGAAGCACTTGGTGGGTCAAAGTGCTCACCACACCTCTAGATAAGTTCCTTAGGGGGTCTACTTTCCAAAATGGTGTCACTTGTGGGGGGTTTCAATGTTTAGGCACATCAGTGGCTCTTCAAACGCAACATAGCGTTCTATCTCAATTCCTGTCAATTTTGCATTGAAAAGTCAAACGGCGCTCCTTCCCTTCCGAGCTCTCCCATCCGCCCAAACAGTGGTTTACCCCCACATATGGGGTATCAGCGTACTCAGGACAAATTGTACAACAACTTTTGGGGTCCAATTTCTTCTCTTACCCTTGGGAAAATAAAAAATTGGGGGCGAAAAGATAATTTTTGTGAAAAAATATGATTTTTTATTTTTACGGTTCTACATTATAAACTTCTGTGAAGCACTTGGTGGGTCAAAGTGCTCACCACACCTCTAGATAAGTTCCTTAGGGGGTCTACTTTCCAAAATGGTGTCACTTGTGGGGGGTTTCAATGTTTAGGCACATCAGGGGCTCTCCAAACGAAACATGGCGTCCCATCTCAATTCCAGTCAATTTTGCATTGAAAAGTCAAATGGCGCTCCTTCGCTTCCGAGCTCTGCCATGCGCCCAAACAGTGGTTTACCCCCACATGTGGGGTATTGGCATACTCAGGACAAATTGTACAACAATGTTTGCGGTCCATTTTCTCCTGTTACCCTTGGTAAAATAAAACAAATTGGAGCTGAATTAAATTTTTTGTGAAAAAAAGTTAAATGTTCATTTTTATTTAAACATTCACAAAATTCCTGTGAAGCACCAGAAGGGTTAATAAACTTCTTGAATATGGTTTTGAGCACCTTGAGGGGTGTAGTTTTTAGAATGGTGTCACACTTGGGTATTTTCTATCATATAGACCCCTCAAAATGACTTCAAATGAGATGTGGTCCCTAAAAAAAAATGGTGTTGTAGAAATGAGAAATTGCTGGTCAACTTTTAACCCTTATAACTCCCTAACAAAAAAAAATTTTGGTTCCAAAATTGTGCTGATGTAAAGTAGACATGTGGGAAATGTTACTTATTAAGTATTTTGTGTGACATATCTCTGTGATTTAATTGCATAAAAATTCAAAGTTGGAAAATTGCGAAATTTTCATAATTTTCGCCAAATTTCCGATTTTTTTTCACAAATAAACGCAGGGACTATCAAAGAATTTTTACCATTGTCATGAAGTACAATATGTCACGAGAAAACAATGTCAGATTCACTGGGATCCGTTGAAGCGTTCCAGAGTTATAACCTCATAAAGGGACAGTGGTCAGAATTGTAATAATTGGCCCGGTCATTAACGTGCAAACCACCCTTGGGGGTAAAGGGGTTAAAGCGTTCCAGAGTTATTACCTCATGAATTGACACTGGTCAAAATTGAAAAAATCAGCCCGGTCAGGAAGGTGAAAGCAGGCTTTTGGGGTGAAGAAGTTGAAAAAAATAAAATTGGTAATCCTGCAATTTTCACTATCCTTTGGGGATTTTACTCTTGTCGCCTCATTGGGGGACACAGGACCATGGGTGTTATGCAGCTGTCCACTAGGAGGCGACACTATGCATAATCTGAAAAAGATTAACCGTGGCTCCTCCTCTGCAGTTTACACCGCTGGACGGCGTCGGCCTTCTCCAGTTTTTGCATAGTGTCGCATAGGAGGCACACCTAAGATTTTTTACTCCGTTTTTTTTCCGACGGATTACAGATGAAGAAAAGTGGGTCTCCTGTGAGACTTCCGGCATCGCTCCTTCCTTGTCCCCTTATTACGGGGTGCCCGGTTGAAGTCGAGATGGCTATTCCCTATGTCGCTCCTTCCCCAGTCCCTCAGGTGCTGGTTCGAAGTCGAGAACCCCCCTCCTTCCCCAATTCCTTTTGTTTTCTGGGTTGAGGTCGAGGCGAGGATGTAGCCCCCCGAAGGTCATAGCAGCACCCTCCCTAATCCCCCTCTGGGGGCATTAGGTTGAGACGCCTCAGGTAGGGCATGTACAGGCAGCACTCTGCAGATCCCAGCAATGATTCAGCACAATGCAAAATAAATAGAAATCAAAGTAAGCAGCACAGCCCGATAACAAGGACTAAAGTGGTATCACTCAAGGAACTACTGAGCTCAGAACATATCGGGAGGTGCTCACGTCTGAAACATAACAGAAATGTAATGGTACAAAAATAAAGAAAAGACGTGGCGACACTCACCAATCCTGTGAAGCAGATAAAGCCCTTTATTCAAGCAATGAAGAGACCATGTTCACGGCACGGGGGAGAAAAAGAGGTGAGCGGGGAGAGGACAACAGCCGTTTCGCGCCCACACCGGCGCTTCTACGGGTCCAATCAGCACAATGCGCCTGCATCCAGGGACCCCAACCCAGCTGCGGGCTCCTGTCGGGGCCGGGTGGAGTGCAGGCAGGCATGGCACAATAGAGACACAGGGCTCCCTGCCCCCCTGTATCTGCAGCAGCACCAGCTCTATACTGCCTCAGGGGGACCCCTCACAGGGCCCCCCCTTCCGCTTATAGCCCCACCGCTATCCTGCCTTTAAATCCGGGGGGTCCGGTTCAGATCCGACCCCCTCCCGGACTTCTGCGCTGGCCTGGAGCCTTTCTGGGCATCAGGCATCTAATTTAAGCCGCAGCTTCAGCCTAGCTCTCCCTCCTCTCCGCCCCCCGGCCCGCCCCCCGGATGACAGATATGACACTCTACAGTGTCAGGGGGGGCGGATCGAGACAGGGTGCGTTTTTACACAGCTTTGCCACCTTTTTTCCTCAGCTCTCTGCCCCCTTCTCCCTCTGCCTCTTCTCCTCTGCTGCCATTTCTACTGCAGCAAGGATTAACCCTGCATCTCCTGGTCAGCAGGACCAGGCCAGCCAGTCTCCGGGGGGCACAGGACTGTGGTTCTTCGGTGCTGGACCTTGGAGCAAACTGGTGGGGTAAGATCACACCTGGGTTGTTTTACTCGGCTGTGAATCCATATTCCCTATAAGGCTCCCTTATAGGTTAATCTGCATAGCTACCCCTGTAAGGTGCTCTGCATAGCCAGACCTTTTGCACTCTGTGCACTATGCCGGGCTCAAGGTCCAAGAGAACCAGGCAGGACTGCTATTATGCATTCTGCACAGCCTGTGGGACCGCTCTCCCAAGTGGCAGCACGTACCCGCATTGCCAGGACTGCACTCAGACTACTGTGTCAGAGCCTCAAGAGGCCCCTGTCAATGCTTCAGTGTCTAATGTCAAGCCGGAATGGGTCACTCAGATGTCGCAATCTATGACGCAGTCAATAGATAACCTAACCTCCACATTGCTTCAGGCTCTGCAGAGTCATGCCTCGGCTATGACCGCTACCCAGCAAAGGGAGAGCTTAACTCAGGGACAGGACGACCCTGGCACATCCACGTCTAGGTCAGGACGCAATCGGACCCACAGGTCACGTTCATCTGCGTCATCCCATAGCACACGGTCATCCGCTTCTAGGGAGAGACACCGCAGTTCTAGGTCATCTAGACCAGGGGTCCCCAACTCCAGTCCTCAAGGCCCACCAACAGGTCATGTTTTCAGGATTTCCTTTGCATTGCACAGGTAATGCAATTATTACCTGGGCAAGACTAAGGAAATCCTGAAAACATGACATGTTGGTGGGCCTTGAGGACTGGAGTTGGGGACCCCTGATCTAGACCGTCCCCTTCTAGGGGCAGACAATGCAGATCTTGCAATCCCCGACCAGAGAAGGCCTCTGCTCCAGCTCACCCAGCAGGGGACGCCTCGGTGATGCACTGGATTCGGAAGGCATCTGTGACTCCGACTCAGACAAGGAAACAGAGGAGTCCCTGATCCCAATCCCTCCTAGCAATACAGCGCTAGTTCAGGACTTAATCTCTTCCATCCATCGGGTGCTGGACATTTCTGATCTGCCACCAGAGGCCCTAGAACACAAGATTTCCTTCGAAGGACCTCTGAAGCCGCCTAAGGTTTTCTCTAACCACCCAGAGTTTAAGGCGATCCTTAAAAAGCAGCTCTCACAGCCTGAGAAAAAATTTGCTAATCGCAAATATCTGGAGGCGAGGTACCCCTTCCCACAGAAGGATACCAAGGAATGGACAGACCCACCCGAAGTGGACCCCCCAGTCTCTAACAGCACAGACCCTCCTTTCACTGCCAGATAGCTTAACCCTCAGGGATGCAGCAGACCGGCAGGTAGAACGCATGGCTCGTTCAATTTTCGAGGCTGCAGGGGCATCCCTGGCTCCTGCGTTCGCTTCAGTTTGGGCTGCCAAGGCCATTCTGGCCTGGGCCAAAAATTTACAAGCTGGCCTCCAAGCATCCGTTCCTGAGCTGTCGGACCAAGCGGATCAAATAGCAGTCGTAGCAGATTACATGCTTCATGCAGCTTTGGATTCAGCAAGGGGTGTAGCGGGGATAGCCTCAAAAGCCATCACAATTCAGCGTATCCTCTGGCTGCGGGAATGGAAAGCGGACGCAGCCTCAAAGAAGTCCCTCACGCACCTCCCCTACCTCTGGGCGACTTTTTGGTGAACCGTTGGACACGATGATATCCAACGCCACCAGGGGTAAGAGTACCTCTCTTCCCCAACTGAAACCTAACCGCACTTACAAGAAGCGTAATTAAACTCGATTCCAATCCTTTCGGAATTCTTCGGGCTTCTCCGTCTCGCGTCCAGCACAAAATCGTAAACGTTCCCCACGCAGGGACAACTCACGGTCGACGAAAAGGTCAGACAAGACGTGGCAGTCAAAAGCAGCCCAGTCTAAGCCCAGAGGAGGAAAATCTCAGACTTTCTCCTCATCATGACTCATGGACTCCGGAAGACACCACACCCGTAGGTGGCCGACTTTTGCTCTTTCATCAAGTCTGGCTGCCTATTACAGAAGACAGGTGGGTCAGGGAACTAGTGTCTTCCGGATATAAGATAGAATTTACCTCCAACCCACCGGACCGATTCTTCCTCTGTCCCCCCAAAACCACCGGTCAAGCCTCGTGCCTTCCGACAAGCGGTCTCCTTGCTTTTTCAAGCAGGAGTCATAGTACCGGTCCCCACGGCCGAGCGTTTCCGAGGGTTCTACTCCAATCTATTCATAGTCCCCAAGAAACGAGGCAGTGTGCTGCCCATATTGGACCTAAAACAACTCAACAAAAATGTACGGGTCCGTCACTTCCACATGGAGTCTCTTCGGTCCATTATTGCGTCCATGGAGAAGGGAGAATATCTCGCCTCCATAGGCATACAAGACGCATACCTGCATATACCGATTGCACCTGCCCATCAGAGGTTTCTCAGGTTTGCAATCGACCAGGACCACTACCAGTTCGTGGCTCTCCCGTTCGGACTCGCCACAGCTCCCAGAGTGTTTACCAAAGTCATGGCAGCCACCATGGACGTCCTGCACTCCAGAGGCATAGTAGTCGTTCCATACTTGGACAATCTACTCATCAAGGCTCCCACCTTCAAGGACTGCGAGCTCAGCGTCTCAATTACAATCGACACTGAGTCGCACGGGCTGGTTAGTCAACCTACAAAAGTTATCACCAACCCCGAGTCAGTCTCTGACCTTCCTGGGAATGCTATTCAAAGCCGCCTAGGAGTTCGCACCCTCCTCCGCAAACCCCCTCGATCTCTCCGGTTTGCCATGAGTCCTCGGCAGGATGGGGGCAGCAATAGAAGCCGTCCCATTTGCCCAGTTTTGCCTCAGGCCTCCCCAACTAGCCATCCTCAAGTCCTGGGACAAAAACCCTTTCTCGACAGGGAGTTCCAGCTAACGTTGTCAACCAAGAGGTCCCTGCACTGGTGGCTCAAGCCAACCTCGCTAGCAAAGGGGAAATCCTTTCTCAGAGGTCAGTGGAAGGTTCTGACCACCGATGCGAGCCTGACTGGATGGGGTGCTGTGCACCTACATCAAAGGGCAAGTGGTCCCCAGTGGAAGTGGCCATGCCCATCAACATCCTGGAAATTCGTGCCATCCTCCTGGCATTGAGGGCCTTTCATCACTTACTGGCAGCCTCTCACATCAGAATATAGTCGGACAATGCCACGGCTGTGGCATATGTGAATCACCAAGGGGGGACCCGCAGTACCCAGGCGATGCGAGAAGTGTCACATATTCTCCACTGGGCAGAGGACACAGGGTCGGTTCTCTCGGCGGTCCACATTCCAGGTGTGGACAACTGGTAAGCAGACTTCCTCAGCCGACAAGGAATAGACTCGGGAGAGTGGTCTCTCCATCCCGAAATTTTTCTCCAGATTTGCCATCGCTGGGGGACCCCGGATGTGGACCTAATGGCATCCCACTTCAATGCCAAGGTCTCCAACTTCATGGCTAGAACACACGTTCCGCGGTCGCTCGGAGCAGACGCTCTGGTTCAGGAATGGACCCAGTTCCAGCTTCTGTACATTTTTCCACCTCTCCCCCTGATATCCAGGGTGGTAAGGAAGATCAAGCAAGAGGGAGTTCCAACCATCCTAATCGCATCGGACTGGCCCAGACGTACATGGTACGCCGACATCGTACAACTTACCATGGACGCCCCCTGGCGTCTCCCCGACCGCCCCGATCTTCTATCACAAGGCCCGTTCTACTACCAGAACTCAGAGGCTCTCAATTTGACGGCGTGGCCCTTTAGACCTGGGTTCCAACCCAGGCAGGGCTCTTGCCGGACGTCATTGGAACCAGGATCAGGGCACGGAAGCCAACCTCTGCCAAGATCTATTACCGTACCTGGAAAGCTTTCTTTACCTGGTGCAAATCTTGTGGCCAGACTCCACTCCCTTATTCCTTACCCAAAGTACTTGGTTTTCTCCAATCGGGTCTGGAGGCCAGGCTGTCCCTGGGCTCGCTTAAGAGCCAGGTGTCAGCCCTCTCAGTGCTTTTTCAAAGGCGCATTGCTGCCAAGCCGCCAATAAGGACTTTTCTTCAGGGGGTTTCCCGATTGGTTCCCCCCTACAGTCGACCACTAGAAACATGGGACCTCAACCTGGTCCTTACAGCATTGCAGGAACCACCCTTCGAACCCCTTAAGGAGGTCCCGCTTCGCCTTCTATCCCAGAAGGTGGTTTTCCTGGTGGCAATCACCTCGCTACGCAGGGTGTCTGAACTGACAGCACTATCCTGCAGACGGCCCTTCCTCGTTTTTCACCAGGACAAGGTAGTTCTCCGTACGGTCCCATCCTTCCTTCCGAAGGTTGTGTCCCACTCCACCTCAATGAGGAAATTTCACTGCCATCCTTTTGTCCGGTTCATAGAGTGGAAAAGGCTCTGTATACACTTGACCTTGTCAGGGCATTGCATATTTATGTGTCTAGGACTGCGTCCTTCCGGAGGTCTGATTCTCTTTTCCTTCTTCCGTAAGACGGCCACAAGAGTCTGCCAGTTTCCAAAGCTACCCTTGCCAGGTGGATCGAATTCACCATACAAGACGCCTTTCGCCTTAAGAACTCTCCTCTTCCAGCCGGTATTACGGCACACTCTACACGGGTGGTAGGGGCCTCCTGGGCCATTCGGCACCAGGCTGCGGCACGACAGGTGTGTAAGGCGGCCACTTGGACTAGCCTACACACGTTACTAAACACTACAGGGTTCATACCCAGTCCTCAGTGGACGTGAGCCTGGGTACATGTGTTCTGCAGGCGGCGGTGCCCCAAGTGTAGCGGCCTGTCTGCACAATATTCGTCCATTGCTTCCCACTCAGGGACTGCTTTGGGATGTCCCATGGTCCTGTGTCCCCAATGAGACGACCGAATAAAGGAGATTTTTGTATGCTCACCGTAAAATCTTTCTCTTAGCCTCTAATTGGGGGACACAGCTCCCACCCTGTTGCCCTTCCGGGCCGTTGTTACTGTCGAGTTCTCATATTGTTTGCTTGAGCTCGTACATAGTTGCCTTCCTATAGGCATGGTTATGTTATTCATGTCATGTTCCTCCTACTGCTTTTGCACAAAACTGCAGAAGGCTGACACCGTCCAGGGGTGTATGCTGCAGAGGAGGAGCCACGGTTAATCTTTTTCAGATTATGCATAGTGTCGCCTCCTAGTGAACAGCAGTATAACACCCATGGTCCTGTGTCCCCCAATTAGAGGCTAAGAGAAAGAGATTTTACGGTGAGTACACAAAAATCTCCTTTTTTAGACTCCTACTTCCCATTCTTTCAGGAAGATTTTACATAGTAACATAGTAACATAGTTAGTAAGGCCGAAAAAAGACATTTGTCCATCCAGTTCAGCCTATATTCCATCATAATAAATCCCCAGATCTACGTCCTTCTACAGAACCTAATTGTATGATACAATATTGTTCTGCTCCAGGAAGACATCCAGGCCTCTCTTGAACCCCTCGACTGAGTTCGCCATCACCACCTCCTCAGGCAAGCAATTCCAGATTCTCACTGCCCTAACAGTAAAGAATCCTTTTCTATGTTGGTGGAAAAACCTTCTCTCCTCCAGACGCAAAGAATGCCCCCTTGTGCTCGTCACCTTCCTTGGTATAAACAGATCCTCAGCGAGATATTTGTATTGTCCCCTTATATACTTATACATGGTTATTAGATCGCCCCTCAGTCGTCTTTTTTCTAGACTAAATAATCCTAATTTCGCTAATCTATCTGGGTATTGTAGTTCTCCCATCCCCTTTATTAATTTTGTTGCCCTCCTTTGTACTCTCTCTAGTTCCATTATATCCTTCCTGAGCACCGGTGCCCAAAACTGGACACAGTACTCCATGTGCGGTCTAACTAGGGATTTGTACAGAGGCAGTATAATGCTCTCATCATGTGTATCCAGACCTCTTTTAATGCACCCCATGATCCTGTTTGCCTTGGCAGCTGCTGCCTGGCACTGGCTGCTCCAGGTAAGTTTATCATTAACTAGGATCCCCAAGTGCTTCTCCCTGTCAGATTTACCCAGTGGTTTCCCATTCAGTGTGTAATGGTGACATTGATTCCTTCTTCCCATGTGTATAACCTTACATTTATCATTGTTAAACCTCATCTGCCACCTTTCAGCCCAAGTTTCCAACTTATCCAGATCCACTGCTTTACATAGTTTTGTATCATCTGCAAATATCGATATTTTACTGTGTAAACCTTCTACCAGATCATTAATGAATATGTTGAAGAGAACAGGTCCCAATACTGACCCCTGCGGTACCCCACTGGTCACAGCGACCCAGTTAGAGACTATACCATTTATAACCACCCTCTGCTTTCTATCACTAAGCCAGTTACTAACCCATTTACACACAATTTCCGCCAGACCAAGCATTCTCATTTTGTGTACCAACCTCTTGTGCGGCACGGTATCAAACATAGTAACATAGTAACATAGTTAGTAAGGCCGAAAAAAGACATTTGTCCATCCAGTTCAGCCTATATTCCATCATAATAAATACCCAGATCTACGTCCTTCTACAGAACCTAATAATTGTATGATACAATATTGTTCTGCTCCAGGAAGACATCCAGGCCTCTCTTGAACCCCTCGACTGAGTTCGCCATCACCACCTCCTCAGGCAAGCAATTCCAGATTCTCACTGCCCTAACAGTAAAGAATCCTCTTCTATGTTGGTGGAAAAACCTTCTCTCCTCCAGACGCAAAGAATGCCCCCTTGTGCCCGTCACCTTCCTTGGTATAAACAGATCCTCAGCGAGATATTTGTATTGTCCCCTTATATACTTATACATGGTTATTAGATCGCCCCTCAGTCGTCTTTTTTCTAGACTAAATAATCCTAATTTCGCTAATCTATCTGGGTATTGTAGTTCTCCCATCCCCTTTATTAATTTTGTTGCCCTCCTTTGTACTCTCTCTAGTTCCATTATATCCTTCCTGAGCACCGGTGCCCAAAACTGGACACAGTACTCCATGTGCGGTCTAACTAGGGATTTGTACAGAGGCAGTATAATGCTCTCATCATGTGTATCCAGACCTCTTTTAATGCACCCCATGATCCTGTTTGCCTTGGCAGCTGCTGCCTGGCACTGGCTGCTCCAGGTAAGTTTATCATTAACTAGGATCCCCAAGTCCTTCTCCCTGTCAGATTTACCCAGTGGTTTCCCGTTCAGTGTGTAATGGTGATATTGATTCCCTCTTCCCATGTGTATAACCTTACATTTATCATTGTTAAACCTCATCTGCCACCTTTCAGCCCAAGTTTCCAACTTATCCAGATCCATCTGTAGCAGAATACTATCTTCTCTTGTATTAACTGCTTTACATAGTTTTGTATCATCTGCAAATATCGATATTTTACTGTGTAAACCTTCTACCAGATCATTAATGAATATGTTGAAGAGAACAGGTCCCAATACTGACCCCTGCGGTACCCCACTGGTCACAGCGACCCAGTTAGAGACTATACCATTTATAACCACCCTCTGCTTTCTATCACTAAGCCAGTTACTAACCCATTTACACACATTTTCCCCCAGACCAAGCATTCTCATTTTGTGTACCAACCTCTTGTGCGGCACGGTATCAAACGCTTTGGAAAAATCGAGATATACCACGTCCAATGACTCACCGTGGTCCAGTCTATAGCTTACCTCTTCATAAAAACTGATTAGATTGGTTTGACAGGAGCGATTTCTCATAAACCCATGCTGATATGGAGTTAAACAGTTATTCTCATTGAGATAATCCAGAATAACATCCCTCAGAAACCCTTCAAATATTTTACCAACAATAGAGGTTAGACTTACTGGCCTATAATTTCCAGGTTCACTTTTAGAGCCCTTTTTGAATATTGGCACCACATTTGCTATGCGCCAGTCCTGCGGAACATTTCAAAAAACCTGATCTGCACATCCAAACATAGACACAGTGTGAACAGGTGCTGAACCCAGAGTCGCCAACTCGTATATATTTAAGTAAATAGGGCAGCACACTGCAGCGCCAAAACATGCAAACTTGAAAACACAAAATTTGAACTGCATTACTGCACTGAAAATATGAAAAATGAGAGCTTTTAGCGCATAAAAATGGCCAATTTTATGTGTACCTCGTAGCCACGATAAGGCATCTCTCTTATACGAGGCCCTACGCTTGACCTACCTCTCTGAGAATAAACGTCTCCATCTGAATGGGTACATGTGAAACCTCTCCTTGGACTCAAATTCTCTCTCACTGTGGAGGGGTATTGGACCTATTATAATTAAAACACCTGAAGCTAGGAGGCGGGGAGTGCACGATCAGAAGGCTAGAGAATACATTTCAAAAAACCTGATCTGCACATCCAAACATAGACACAGTGTGAACAGGTGCTGAACCCAGAGTCGCCAACTCGTATATATTTAAGTAAATAGGGCAGCACACTGCAGCGCCAAAACATGCAAACTTGAAAACACAAAATTTGAACTGCATTACTGCACTGAAAATATGAAAAATGAGAGCTTTTAGCGCATAAAAATGGCCAATTTTATGTGTACCTCGTAGCCACGATAAGGCATCTCTCTTATACGAGGCCCTACGCTTGACCTACCTCTCTGAGAATAAACGTCTCCATCTGAATGGGTACATGTGAAACCTCTCCTTGGACTCAAATTCTCTCTCACTGTGGAGGGGTATTGGACCTATTATAATTAAAACACCTGAAGCTAGGAGGCGGGGAGTGCACGATCAGAAGGCTAGAGAATACATTTCAAAAAACCTGATCTGCACATCCAAACATAGACACAGTGTGAACAGGTGCTGAACCCAGAGTCGCCAACTCGTATATATTTAAGTAAATAGGGCAGCACACTGCAGCGCCAAAACATGCAAACTTGAAAACACAAAATTTGAACTGCATTACTGCACTGAAAATATGAAAAATGAGAGCTTTTAGCGCATAAAAATGGCCAATTTTATGTGTACCTCGTAGCCACGATAAGGCATCTCTCTTATACGAGGCCCTACGCTTGACCTACCTCTCTGAGAATAAACGTCTCCATCTGAATGGGTACATGTGAAACCTCTCCTTGGACTCAAATTCTCTCTCACTGTGGAGGGGTATTGGACCTATTATAATTAAAACACCTGAAGCTAGGAGGCGGGGAGTGCACGATCAGAAGGCTAGAGAATACATTTCAAAAAACCTGATCTGCACATCCAAACATAGACACAGTGTGAACAGGTGCTGAACCCAGAGTCGCCAACTCGTATATATTTAAGTAAATAGGGCAGCACACTGCAGCGCCAAAACATGCAAACTTGAAAACACAAAATTTGAACTGCATTACTGCACTGAAAATATGAAAAATGAGAGCTTTTAGCGCATAAAAATGGCCAATTTTATGTGTACCTCGTAGCCACGATAAGGCATCTCTCTTATACGAGGCCCTACGCTTGACCTACCTCTCTGAGAATAAACGTCTCCATCTGAATGGGTACATGTGAAACCTCTCCTTGGACTCAAATTCTCTCTCACTGTGGAGGGGTATTGGACCTATTATAATTAAAACACCTGAAGCTAGGAGGCGGGGAGTGCACGATCAGAAGGCTAGAGAATACATTTCAAAAAACCTGATCTGCACATCCAAACATAGACACAGTGTGAACAGGTGCTGAACCCAGAGTCGCCAACTCGTATATATTTAAGTAAATAGGGCAGCACACTGCAGCGCCAAAACATGCAAACTTGAAAACACAAAATTTGAACTGCATTACTGCACTGAAAATATGAAAAATGAGAGCTTTTAGCGCATAAAAATGGCCAATTTTATGTGTACCTCGTAGCCACGATAAGGCATCTCTCTTATACGAGGCCCTACGCTTGACCTACCTCTCTGAGAATAAACGTCTCCATCTGAATGGGTACATGTGAAACCTCTCCTTGGACTCAAATTCTCTCTCACTGTGGAGGGGTATTGGACCTATTATAATTAAAACACCTGAAGCTAGGAGGCGGGGAGTGCACGATCAGAAGGCTAGAGAATACATTTCAAAAAACCTGATCTGCACATCCAAACATAGACACAGTGTGAACAGGTGCTGAACCCAGAGTCGCCAACTCGTATATATTTAAGTAAATAGGGCAGCACACTGCAGCGCCAAAACATGCAAACTTGAAAACACAAAATTTGAACTGCATTACTGCACTGAAAATATGAAAAATGAGAGCTTTTAGCGCATAAAAATGGCCAATTTTATGTGTACCTCGTAGCCACGATAAGGCATCTCTCTTATACGAGGCCCTACGCTTGACCTACCTCTCTGAGAATAAACGTCTCCATCTGAATGGGTACATGTGAAACCTCTCCTTGGACTCAAATTCTCTCTCACTGTGGAGGGGTATTGGACCTATTATAATTAAAACACCTGAAGCTAGGAGGCGGGGAGTGCACGATCAGAAGGCTAGAGAATACATTTCAAAAAACCTGATCTGCACATCCAAACATAGACACAGTGTGAACAGGTGCTGAACCCAGAGTCGCCAACTCGTATATATTTAAGTAAATAGGGCAGCACACTGCAGCGCCAAAACATGCAAACTTGAAAACACAAAATTTGAACTGCATTACTGCACTGAAAATATGAAAAATGAGAGCTTTTAGCGCATAAAAATGGCCAATTTTATGTGTACCTCGTAGCCACGATAAGGCATCTCTCTTATACGAGGCCCTACGCTTGACCTACCTCTCTGAGAATAAACGTCTCCATCTGAATGGGTACATGTGAAACCTCTCCTTGGACTCAAATTCTCTCTCACTGTGGAGGGGTATTGGACCTATTATAATTAAAACACCTGAAGCTAGGAGGCGGGGAGTGCACGATCAGAAGGCTAGAGAATACATTTCAAAAAACCTGATCTGCACATCCCAACATAGACACAGTGTGAACAGGTGCTGAACCCAGAGTCGCCAACTCGTATATATTTAAGTAAATAGGGCAGCACACTGCAGCGCCAAAACATGCAAACTTGAAAACACAAAATTTGAACTGCATTACTGCACTGAAAATATGAAAAATGAGAGCTTTTAGCGCATAAAAATGGCCAATTTTATGTGTACCTCGTAGCCACGATAAGGCATCTCTCTTATACGAGGCCCTACGCTTGACCTACCTCTCTGAGAATAAACGTCTCCATCTGAATGGGTACATGTGAAACCTCTCCTTGGACTCAAATTCTCTCTCACTGTGGAGGGGTATTGGACCTATTATAATTAAAACACCTGAAGCTAGGAGGCGGGGAGTGCACGATCAGAAGGCTAGAGAATACATTTCAAAAAACCTGATCTGCACATCCAAACATAGACACAGTGTGAACAGGTGCTGAACCCAGAGTCGCCAACTCGTATATATTTAAGTAAATAGGGCAGCACACTGCAGCGCCAAAACATGCAAACTTGAAAACACAAAATTTGAACTGCATTACTGCACTGAAAATATGAAAAATGAGAGCTTTTAGCGCATAAAAATGGCCAATTTTATGTGTACCTCGTAGCCACGATAAGGCATCTCTCTTATACGAGGCCCTACGCTTGACCTACCTCTCTGAGAATAAACGTCTCCATCTGAATGGGTACATGTGAAACCTCTCCTTGGACTCAAATTCTCTCTCACTGTGGAGGGGTATTGGACCTATTATAATTAAAACACCTGAAGCTAGGAGGCGGGGAGTGCACGATCAGAAGGCTAGAGAATACATTTCAAAAAACCTGATCTGCACATCCAAACATAGACACAGTGTGAACAGGTGCTGAACCCAGAGTCGCCAACTCGTATATATTTAAGTAAATAGGGCAGCACACTGCAGCGCCAAAACATGCAAACTTGAAAACACAAAATTTGAACTGCATTACTGCACTGAAAATATGAAAAATGAGAGCTTTTAGCGCATAAAAATGGCCAATTTTATGTGTACCTCGTAGCCACGATAAGGCATCTCTCTTATACGAGGCCCTACGCTTGACCTACCTCTCTGAGAATAAACGTCTCCATCTGAATGGGTACATGTGAAACCTCTCCTGCGGAACAGACCCTGTCGCTATAGAGTCACTAAAAATAAGAAATAATGGTTTATCTATTACATTACTTAGTTCTCTTAGTACTCGTGGGTGTATGCCATCCGGACCCGGAGATTTATCTATTTTAATCTTATTTAGCCGGTTTCGCACCTCTTCTTGGGTTAGATTGGTGACCCTTAATATAGGGTTTTCATTGTTTCTTGGGATTTCACCTAGCATTTCATTTTCCACCGTGAATACCGTGGAGAAGAAGGTGTTTAATATGTTAGCTTTTTCCTCGTCATCTACAACCATTCTTTCCTCACTATTTTTTAAGGGGCCTACATTTTCAGTTTTTATTCTTTTACTATTGATATAGTTGAAGAACAGTTTGGGATTAGTTTTACTCTCCTTAGCAATGTGCTTCTCTGTTTCCTTTTTGGCAGCTTTAATTAGTTTTTTAGATAAAGTATTTTTCTCCCTATAGTTTTTTAGAGCTTCAATGGTGCCATCCTGCTTTAGTAGTGCAAATGCTTTCTTTTTACTGTTAATTGCCTGTCTTACTTCTTTGTTTAGCCACATTGGGTTTTTCCTATTTCTAGTCCTTTTATTCCCACAAGGTATAAACCGCTTACACTGCCTATTTAGGATGTTCTTAAACATTTCCCATTTATTATCTGTATTCTCATTTCTGAGGATATTGTCCCAGTCTACCAGATTAAGGGCATCTCTAAGCTGTTCAAACTTTGCCTTCCTAAAGTTCAATGTTTTTGTGACTCCCTGACAAGTCCCCCTAGTGAAAGACAGGTGAAACTGCACAATATTGTGGTCGCTATTTCCTAAATGCCCAACCACCTGCAGATTTGTTATTCTGTCAGGTCTATTAGATAGTATTAGGTCTAAAAGTGCTGCTCCTCTGGTTGAATTCTGCACCAATTGTGAAAGATAATTTTTCTTGGTTATTAGCAGAAACCTGTTGCCTTTATGGGTTTCACAGGTTTTTGTTTCCCAGTTAATATCCGGGTAGTTAAAGTCCCCCATAACCAGGACCTCATTATGGGTTGCAGCTTCATCTATCTGCTTTAGAAGTAGACTTTCCATGCTTTCTGTTATATTTGGAGGTTTGTAACAGACCCCAATGAGAATTTTGTTACCATTTTTCCCTCCATGAATTTCAACCCATATGGACTCGACATCCTCATTCCCTTCGCTAATATCCTCCCTTAAAGTGGACTTTAGACAAGACTTTACATAGAGACAAACCCCTCCTCCTCTCCGATTTTTACGATCCTTTCTAAACAGACTGTAACCCTGTAAGTTAACTGCCCAGTCATAGCTTTCATCTAACCATGTCTCGGTTATTCCCACTATGTCAAAGTTACCTGTAGATATTTCTGCTTCTAGTTCTTCCATCTTGTTTGTCAGGCTTCTGGCGTTTGCGAGCATGCAGTTTAGAGGATTTTGTTTTGTTCCAATCTCCTCACTGTGGATTGTTTTAGAAATGTTCTTACCTCCCTTCTGAGTATGTTTTCCTGGGTCGTCTTTGTTCGAGTCTAATGTTTTTCTTCCCGTCCCCTCTTCTTCTAGTTTAACGCCCTCCTGATGAGTGTAGCGAGTCTTCTGGCGAATGTGTGTTTCCCAGGTTTGTTGAGGTGTAGTCCGTCTCTGGCGAGGAGTCCATCATACCAGTAATTCACACCGTGGTCCAGGAATCCAAATCCTTGTTGTCTGCACCATCGTCTTAGCCAGTTGTTTGCATCAAGGATCCTGTTCCATCTCCTGGTGCCATGCCCGTCTACTGGAAGGATAGAAGAAAAAACTACCTGTGCATCCAGTTCCTTTACTTTCTTCCCCAACTCTTCAAAGTCCTTGCAGATTGTCGGTAGGTCCTTCCTTGCCGTGTCATTGGTGCCAACATGTATCAGAAGAAATGGGTGGACGTCCTTGGAGCTGAAGAGCTTTGGTATCCTATCGGTCACATCCTTGATCATCGCACCTGGAAGGCAGCATACTTCTCTTGCAGTTATGTCCGGTCTGCAGATGGCTGCTTCTGTGCCTCTCAGTAGTGAGTCTCCCACCACCACCACTCTTCGTTGCTTCTTGGCTGTACTTTTTGCTGTCACTTGTTGCTGTGTGCCCTTTTCTTTTTTGCTTGCTGGTATTGCTTCATTCTTAGGTGTGCCATCTTCATCCTCTACAAAGATTTGATATCGGTTCTTCAGTTGTGTGGTTGGTGATTTCTCCATGGTCTTCTTGCTTCTTTTGGTCACATGCTTCCACTCATCTGCTTTTGGAGGTTCTCTGACACTTTTTGCACCTTCTGTGACCAGTAGAGATGCTTCTGTTCTGTCTAGAAAGTCTTCATTCTCTTTGATGAGTTTCAAAGTTGCTATTCTTTCTTCCAGACCCCGCACCTTTTCTTCTAAAAGGGCCACTAGTCTACACTTCTGACAGGTGAAATTGGATTCTTCTTCTGGTCGATCTGTGAACATGTAGCACATGCTGCAGCTCACCATGTAGGTTGTCACATCTGCCATGTTGCTCCTAGATCCTGCTGACTTGCTGTGTGTTTTCCTTCTTGTGTAATCTACTCAGCCAAGCTCTCTTGCAATAATGTCCTACAGGTAAAAATTCGTTTGGTGATGCTTTCGAAGCAGCTGGTCCCGGCTGTACCCAACGATCTTCTAGCTTAGGGAGACTTCGCTTCTCCCAGAAGGCACCTGGAATATGCAAATTAGCCTCCTGAAGCTTGAATCCCTGGTTTGGTGATGCTTTCGAAGCAGCTGGTCCCGGCTGTACCCAACGATCTTCTAGCTTAGGGAGACTTCGCTTCTCCCAGAAGGCACCTGGAATATGCAAATTAGCCTCCTGAAGCTTGAATCCCTGGTTTGGTGATGCTTTCGAAGCAGCTGGTCCCGGCTGTACCCAACGATCTTCTAGCTTAGGGAGACTTCGCTTCTCCCAGAAGGCACCTGGAATATGCAAATTAGCCTCCTGAAGCTTGAATCCCTGGTTTTGGAACGCTTTGGAAAAATCGAGATATACCACGTCCAATGACTCACCGTGGTCCAGCCTATAGCTTACATCTTCATAAAAACTGATTAGATTGGTTTGACAGGAGCGATTTCTCATAAACCCATGCTGATATGGAGTTAAACAGTTATTCTCATTGAGCTAATCCAGAATAACATCCCTCAGAAACCCTTCAAATATTTTACCAACAATAGAGGTTAGACTTACTGGCCTATAATTTCCAGGTTCACTTTTAGAGCCCTTTTTGAATATTGGCACCACATTTGCTATGCGCCAATCCTGCGGAACAGACCCTGTCGCTATAGAGTCCCTAAAAATAAGAAATAATGGTTTATCTATTACATTACTTAGTTCTCTTAGTACTCGTGGGTGTTTGCCATCCGGACCCGGAGATTTATCTATTTTAATCTTATTTAGCCGGTTTCGCACCTCTTCTTGGGTTAGATTGGTGACCCTTAATATAGGGTTTTCATTGTTTCTTGGGATTTCACCTAGCATTTCATTTTCCACCGTGAATACCGTGGAGAAGAAGGTGTTTAATATGTTAGCTTTTTCCTCGTCATCTACAACCATTCTTTCCTCACTATTTTTTAAGGGGCCTACATTTTCAGTTTTTATTCTTTTACTATTGATATAGTTGAAGAACAGTTTGGGATTAGTTTTACTCTCCTTAGCAATGTGCTTCTCTGTTTCCTTTTTGGCAGCTTTAATTAGTTTTTTAGATAAAGTATTTTTCTCCCTATAGTTTTTTAGAGCTTCAATGGTGCCATCCTGCTTTAGTAGTGCAAATGCTTTCTTTTTACTGTTAATTGCCTGTCTTACTTCTTTGTTTAGCCACATTGGGTTTTTCCTATTTCTAGTCCTTTTATTCCCACAAGGTATAAACCGCTTACACTGCCTATTTAGGATGTTCTTAAACATTTCCCATTTATTATCTGTATTCTTATTTCTGAGGATATTGTCCCAGTCTACCAGATTAAGGGCATCTCTAAGCTGGTCAAACTTTGCCTTCCTAAAGTTCAGTGTTTTTGTGACTCCCTGACAAGTCCCCCTAGTGAAAGACAGGTGAAACTGTACAATATTGTGGTCGCTATTTCCTAGATGCCCGACCACCTGCAGATTTGTTATTCTGTCAGGTCTATTAGATAGTATTAGGTCTAAAAGTGCTGCTCCTCTGGTTGGATTCTGCACCAATTGTGAAAGATAATTTTTCTTGGTTATTAGCAGAAACCTGTTGCCTTTATGGGTTTCACAGGTTTCTGTTTCCCAGTTAATATCCGGGTTGCAGCTTCATCTATCTGCTTTAGAAGTAGACTTTCCATGGTTTCTGTTATATTTGGGGGTTTGTAACAGACCCCAATGAGAATTTTGTTACCATTTTTCCCTCCATGAATTTCGACCCATATGGACTCGACATCCTCATTTCCTTCGCTAATATCCTCCCTTAAGGTGGACTTTAGACAAGACTTTACATAGAGACAAACCCCTCCTCCTCTCCGATTTTTACGATCCTTTCTAAACAGACTGTAACCCTGTAAGTTAACTGCCCAGTCATAGCTTTCATCTAACCATGTCTCAGTTATTCCCACTATGTCAAAGTTACCTGTAGATATTTCTGTTTCTAGTTCTTCCATCTTGTTTGTCAGGCTTCTGGCGTTTGCAAGCATGCAGTTTAGAGGATTTTGTTTTGTTCCAATCTCCTCGCTGTGGATTGTTTTAGAAATGTTCTTACCTCCCTTCTGAGTATGTTTTCCTGGATCTTGTTTGTTCAAGTCTAATGTTTTTCTTCCCGTCCCCTCTTCTTCTAGTTTAACACCCTCCTGATGAGTGTAGCGAGTCTTCTGGCGAATGTGTGTTTCCCAGGTTTGTTGAGGTGTAGTCCGTCTCTGGCGAGGAGTCCATCGTACAAGTAATTCACACCGTGGTCCAGGAATCCGAATCCTTGTTGTCTGCACCATCGTCTTAGCCAGTTGTTTGCATCAAGGATCCTGTTCCATCTCCTGGTGCCATGCCCGTCTACTGGAAGGATAGAAGAAAAAACTACCTGTGCATCCAGTTCCTTTACTTTCTTCCCCAACTCTTCAAAGTCTTTGCAGATTGTCGGTAGGTCCTTCCTTGCCGTGTCATTGGTGCCAACATGTATCAGAAGAAATGGGTGGACGTCCTTGGAGTTACAGGATTACAATGACAGGTAACACTTCTATACACAGCTGAAAACGCAGGATCCTCCAATCACAGTAGGTGATCCCACAATGGCCCTGCTCCTCCTCCCTTCCCAATGACTTTTTACACACACTTATTAAACACTTCAGAACATTAGATAGGGTTTGGACCAATGTGGCTTTGTATGTATTTTATTTCTTGAAATCAAAGGAAGCTAAAGTCTAAAAGAAAAGAAAAAAAGCCTAGTGGACAGTTTGAAAATGTTAAGATTCAGCCGACTGCTATCTGTCCGAACTCTCCCATGCACAGAAAGTCATAGCCAAGCGCTCATGTGATCTCTGAGAGAGCCCTTTCCCAGATGACCCTGGAAGCTGCTTATCTCCAGGAAGAACAAAAGGATTGGTGATGGAAATTCAGTAGGATGGTTCCTTTTGTCCCCGACATCATTTTAGTTGAGAGCTGTGAAGATCCCATACACAAAGGCATCTGGCTTATTGGTGGCATGCTACTAGGATATGATGCTTTTGTCGGAGGTCTGTCTACTGATCTGTAGAATGAAGGAAAGCACCGTGCCAAGGTAAACAGGATCATGGAGTGCATTAAAAGAGGTCTGGATACACATGATGAGAGCATTATACTGCGTCTGTACAAATCCCTGGTTGGACCGCACATGGAGTACTGTGTACAGTTTTGGCACCGGTGCTCAGGAAGGATATAATGGAACTAGAGCAAGTACAAAGGAGGGCAACAAAATTAATAAAGGGGATGGGGTAACTACAATACCCATAGAGATTAGCAAAATTAGGATTATTTAGTCTAGAAAAAAGACTGAGGTGTGATCTAAGAACAATGTATAAGTATATAAGGGGGACAATACAAATATCTCTCCGAGGATCTGTTTATGCCAAGGAAGGTGACGGTCATAAGGGGGCATTCTCTGAGTCTGGAGGAGAGAAGGTTTTTCCACCAACATAGAAGAGGATTCTTTACTGTTAGGGCAGTGAGAATCTGCAATTCCTTGCCTGAAGAGGTGGTGATGACAAACTCAGTCGAGGGGTCCAAGAGAGACCTGGATGTCTTCCTGGAGCATAACAATATTGTATCTTGCAGTTCTTAGGTTCTTTAGAAGGATGTAGATCTGGGGATTTATTATGATGGAATATAGGCTGAACTGGATGGACAAATGTCTTTTTCAGCCTTGCTACCTATGTTACTTATGTATATGCTGTCAGCTCTGCTCAGCTTTAATCTTTTGGCTACATGAATGTGGAAAGTACTGATGTGATATCTGATTGTGGAGAATACTCCTATTTCCAGCCCTCTGGTATGGTTTAGACCAAGCCTGCTCTGTATTTGTTAGAAAATGCTCTTGGATGTTATATCTACTATGAAGCATAATACAGCTTCCACATCAGTCAAGTTTGTCAAATTTATGACCAACGCAACTAACCATTATGTTACCAGTAATTAATTCTCGCTCCAGTCTAACGATGATCCACCTGCACTAACTGCTGGAGCAGAGCACGGCTAAATGGTGAGAATGGAGGCAATTAATCAGACTGGGACTGTTAATGATGTTGGCAGAGTTGCATGGGATGTCATTAGGCTTGGCACCAAACCTTTTTTCCATGAGTGTATAATTCTGGATAGAACATGACAACACAACCTTCAGGAACTTAATTAAAACTATTACAGCAACTCTGCAATATCAGACGCCATGTCAGGATTGGTAACATGATGGATATAATGCAGAAGTGAGTGCTTTATGCTGGTTAATCAGAGCACTCCATCACTGCCATCCTGTTACAAATCTCGAGATTTATGTAACTCCCTATGGGGAAAAAAAGTGATTTCTCTAAAGTTCCTGTAGAGCTGGTTTTAATTATTATTTTTAATAGATTATGACTGATTAATTACATGGAGCAATAGCAGCGCTGAATAGCCTGTGAGTTGCTGTTCTCACCAATGGCCACTACACAGTGAATCGAGCTCAGCTGGTCCTGGACCATCCACGGTTTACATCCGGCCACTACATAGTGATCCGAGCTCAGCTGCTCCCGGACCATTCACTGTTTACATCCGGCTACTACTTAGTGATCCGAGCTCATCTGGTCCCGGACCATTCACTGTTTACATCCGGCCACTACTTATTGATCCGAGCTCAGCTGGTCCTGGACCATTCACTGTTACATCAGACGACTACATAGTGATCCAAGCTCAGCTAGTCCTGGACCATTCACTGTTTATATCCAGCCACTACATAGTGATCTGAGCTCAGCTGGTCCTGGACCATTCACTGTTTACATCCGGCCACTACATAGTGACGTGAGCTCAGCTGGTCCTGGACCATTCACTGTTTACATCCGGCCACTACATAGTGATCTGAGCTCAGCTGGTCCCGGACCATTCACTATTTACATCCGGCCACTACATCGTGACCCGAGCTCAGCTGGTCCTGGACCATTCACTGTTTACATCCGGCCACTACATAGTGACCCGAGCTCAGCTGGTCCCGGACCATTCACAATTTCCATCCGGCCACTGCATAGTGATCCGAGCTCAGCTGGTCCTGGACCATTCACTATTTACATCTGTCCAAAACATAGTGATCTGAGCTCAGCTGCTCCCAGACCATTCCTGTTTACATCCGGCCACTACATAGTGATCCGAGCTCAGCTGGTCCTGCACCATTCCTGTTTACATCCGGCCACTACATAGTGATCCAAGCTCAGCTGGTCCTGGACCATTCACAATTTACATCCGGCCACTACTTAGTGAACTGGGCGGCACGGTGGCGTAGTGGTTAGCACAGCAGCCTTGCAGCGCTGGAGTCCTGGGTTCAAACCCCACCAAGGACAACATCTGCAAAGAGTTTGTATGTTCTCTCCGTGTTTGCGTGGGTTTCCTCCGGGCACTCCGGTTTCCTCCCACATTCCAAAGACATACTGATAGGGAATTTAGATTGTGAGCCCCATCTGGGACAGTGATGATAATGTGTGCTAAATGTAAAGCGCTGCGGAATATGTTAGCGCTATATAAAAATAAAGATTATTATTATTTATCACTAAGTAGTGGCCGGATGTAAATTGTGAATGGTCTAGGACCAGCTGAGCTCAGATCACTAAGTAGTGGCCGGATGTAAATTGTGAATGGTCCAGGACCAGCTGAGCTTGGATCACTATGTAGTGGCCGGATGTAAATTGTGAATGGTCCAGGACCAGCTGAGCTCGGATCACTATTTACATCTGTCCAAAACATAGTGATCTGAGCTCAGCTGCTCCCGGACCATTCACTGTTTACATCCGGCCACTACATAGTGATCCGAGCTCAGCTGGTCCTGGACTATTCACTGTTTACATCCGGCCACTGCATAGTGATCCGAGCTCAGCTGGTCCTGGACCATTCACTGTTTACATCCGGCTACTACATAGTGATCCGAGCTCAGCTGGTCCTGGGACATTCACTGTTTACATCCGGCTACTACATAGTGATCCGAGCTCAGCTGGTCCTGGTCCATTCACTGTTTACATCCGGCTACTACATAGTGATCCGAGCTCAGCTGGTCCCGGACCATTCACTGTTTACATCCAGCCACTACATAGTGATCCGAGCTCAGCTGGTCCCGGACCATTCACTGTTTACATCCGGCCACTACATAGTGATCCGAGCTCAGCTGGTCCTGGACCATTCACTGTTTACATCCGGCTACTACATAGTGATCCGAGCTCAGCTGGTCCCGGACCATTCACTGTTTACATCCGGCCACTATATAGTGATCCGAGCTCAGCTGGTCCTGGACCATTCACTGTTTACATCCGGCTACTACATAGTGATCCGAGCTCAGCTGGTCCCGGACCATTCACTGTTTACATCCGGCCACTACATAGTGATCCGAGCTTAGCTGGTCCTGGACCATTCACTGTTTACATACGGCCACTACATAGTGATCCGAGCTCAGCTGGTCCTGGACCATTCACTGTTTACATACGGCCACTACATAGTGATCCGAGCTTAGCTGGTCCTGGACCATTCACTGTTTACATACGGCCACTACATAGTGAACCGAGCTCAGCTGGTCCTGCACCATTCACTGTTTACATCCGGCTACTACATAGTGATCCGAGCTCAGCTGGTCCCGGACCATTCACTGTTTACATCCGGCCACTACATAGTGATCCGAGCTCAGCTGGTCCTGGACCATTCACTGTTTACATCCAGCCACTACATAGTGATCCGAGCTGAGCTGGTCCTGCACCATTCACTGTTTACATCTGGCTACTACATAGTGATCCGAGCTCAGCTGGTCCTGCACCATTCACTGTTTACATCCGGCTACTACATAGTGATCCGAGCTCAGCTGGTCCTGGACCATTCACTGTTTACATCCGGCCACTACATAGTGATCCGAGCTCAGCTGGTCCCGGACCATTCACTGTTTACATCCGGCCACTACATAGTGATCCGAGCTCAGCTGGTCCCGGACCATTCACTGTTTACATCCGGCCACTACATAGTGATCCGAGCTCAGCTGGTCCTGCACCATTCACTGTTTACATCCGGCTACTACATAGTGATCTGAGCTCAGCTGGTCCCGGACCATTCACTATTTACATCCGGCCACTACATAGTGATCCGAGCTCAGCTGGTCCTGCACCATTCACTGTTTACATACGGCCACTACATAGTGATCCGAGCTCAGCTGGTCCTGGACCATTCACTGTTTACATCCAGCCACTACATAGTGATCCGAGCTGAGCTGGTCCTGCACCATTCACTGTTTACATCTGGCTACTACATAGTGATCCGAGCTCAGCTGGTCCTGCACCATTCACTGTTTACATCCGGCTACTACATAGTGATCCGAGCTCAGCTGGTCCTGGACCATTCACTGTTTACATCCGGCCACTACATAGTGATCCGAGCTCAGCTGGTCCCGGACCATTCACTGTTTACATCCGGCCACTACATAGTGATCCGAGCTCAGCTGGTCCCGGACCATTCACTGTTTACATCCGGCCACTACATAGTGAACCGAGCTCAGCTGGTCCCGGACCATTCACTGTTTACATCCGGCCACTACATAGTGATCCGAGCTCAGCTGGTCCTGGACCATTCACTGTTTACATCCGGCCACTACATATTGATCCGAGCTCAGCTGGTCCCGGACCATTCACTGTTTACATCCGGCCACTACATAGTGATCCGAGCTCAGCTGGTCCCGGACCATTCACTGTTTACATCCGGCCACTACATAGTGATCCGAGCTCAGCTGGTCCTGCACCATTCACTGTTTACATCCGGCTACTACATAGTGATCTGAGCTCAGCTGGTCCCGGACCATTCACTATTTACATCCGGCCACTACATAGTGATCCGAGCTCAGCTGGTCCTGGACCATTCACTGTTTACATCCGGCCACTACATAGTGATCCGAGCTCAGCTGGTCCCGGACCATTCACTGTTTACATCCGGCCACTACATAGTGATCCGAGCTCAGCTGGTCCCGGACCATTCACTGTTTACATCCGGCCACTACATAGTGATCCGAGCTCAGCTGGTCCTGCACCATTCACTGTTTACATCCGGCCACTACATAGTGATCTGAGCTCAGCTGGTCCCGGACCATTCACTATTTACATCCGGCCACTACATAGTAATCCGAGCTCAGCTGGTCCTGGACCATTCACTGTTTACATACGGCCACTACATAGTGATCCGAGCTCAGCTGGTCCTGCACCATTCACTGTTTACATCTGGCTACTACATAGTGATCCGAGCTCAGCTGGTCCTGGACCATTCACTGTTTACATCTGGCTACTACATAGTGATCTGAGCTCAGCTGGTCCCGGACCATTCACTATTTACATCCGGCCACTACATAGTGAACCGAGCTCAGCTGGTCCTGGACCATTCACTGTTTATATCCATTCACTATGTAGTCAAGCGAGCTCAGCTGGTCCTGGGCCATTCACTGTTTACATGTGGCTAACCAGCGGAGCTATCCGTAAGTAGTCAACAATTTCATAACGCCAGACATTCCTTTTAAGGGCTAGCTTTAGAACAAGTGGTAAGGCACATTATCTAAGAAACAATATAATGTTAATTTATGTAAAAATTTACATTTAGTGGCCCTATTTTTTAATTTAGTTCTCCCATTCGGTCTGAGGTTACTCTCTGTGTATCTATACATCCTGTCTGGGTACTATGATTCCCAAGTCAATTGTACTTTGTCCCAAGAGTCTTGTGAACGAGTCTTATCTACGGTAATTGATAGGACTATCTTTACAAGCGATTTTAAGTGCCTCTGCATTGTGGTGCTCAGTGTGCTCCCTGTGGCTCACGATGCCTATTTCCAGGTTAGGTGGGAAATCAAATAATTTAATAACAAATGAAACCATGTAATGGTATGTGCACATGTCAGGATTTCTTGCAGAAATTTTCCTGACAAAAACCGGACATTTCTGCCAGAAATCCGCATTCGATTTTACAGCGTTTTTGATGGGTTTTGGTGCGCTTTTTGTGCATTTTTCCCCAAATGCATAAAATTGCGGGAAAAACGCCGAAAATCCGCAAAAATAATGAACATGCTCATTTTTTTTACCGCAATGCGTTTTTTTCACGGAAAAAAAATCATCCATGTGCACAAAACATGCAGAATGCATTCTAAATGATAGAATGCATAATGTATGCCTTTTTAATGAGTTTTTATAGCGTTTTTAGCGCGAAAAAAAACGCGAAAAAACCTGAACGTATGCACATGGCCTACTACAATTCAGGAGCCACGTGTCAGTGATTATGTCCTTTCTCTCATTTTAGTCCTGTGGCTCTGCACTGGTCTAGCTTTACTCTGCAACATCCCTGGTGGCTAGTGGGGCTAGAAAATCGCAAGAACCTCCTGAGACACTAGTCGGAAAAATTATGCTCTGAGACCATTGAACAATTGACTAATGGTTTTACATTGACTAACAATATCAGATCGGTGAGGTCCGACAACTGGACTATTTGCTTCTGCGATGGGTGGACTGTTAGTCACTCCGGCAGTACTGCACAGTTGTGTTGAATATGTAGCGTCCGCTCCTGAGAGCTGTAGCTCAGCTCTTATTCTGCGGAGCTGCACACCTCCGTTCAGTATTTACATCAGACCACCCGAGCGAATACCTTTTGATCCGTTAGGGTGTCGGGCTGTCTTCGATCTGATATTGATGAACTGCATGGAGGATAATTTATGGCTGGACAACCCCTTTAAGTAGCTGTTCAAATACCTTATATTGATTTGAGTAAACATATATCTGCATTATAAATGTGGCATAAAAGAGCTGAGCTGATAAGTGCTTCAAAAATAAGAACACAAAGAAATGACCCCGATGGTGTATATAAATCTAAATCCTTTGTGGAGTGTTACTTTATGAAAACACTAACTGTGCGTCTCATCCTTGCACTGGGGATGCATCAATAGTGTATTTGTCCAGTTTTACCTGTGCATTTCCTCATCTCTTTAATGTGGCCGCTATAATCGATAAAGATGGCATCTCCTCCAGCAGCAAAGCAAGCAGGTTTCCCTCCTTCAGTTCCTTTTAAGTGGGCTGAAGCCTCTGCGTCTAGCAGTGACCTTTTGGCATTATCGCCACTTACATACTTGAGAGCCTGCGAGGCTCTGAATTTTTGGCACACACCATCAACACACAGCCTCTCATAATCCCTCCGCCAGAGCTCTCAATTCCACTTGCTTCATAAATTATTGAGAAATGAATTTGAATTACTTCTGAGAAGAATTGCATTTCAAAGTCCTTCAGCAGTGAGGCTGAGAATTTCCTATTTTTTGACTGGTTTCCGGTACAATAAATATGTATATTTTTGTTTTTCAAAAATCTGTCCTGCAGGGAATGATTTCTCTCCTTTCTGCATTATCCCTTTCTGCTTACTTTCTGTCAGATGTACATGATGTTTGATTTTCTCTCAAATAGAAATTGAGTTTGTCGTGTACCTACTTGTCAGGCAGGAATTAAAATATAGACATTCAAAGAATTTGACATTTTTCTACATGGTTCATACAAATACAATCCTTAATAAATAGTGACATTCAATTTTTTTTTATTACATCTTTGCAACCTTTCTGGTTGTAACGGGAATTTTTATCAGAAAATTGTGTTTACTTTGTGTTGTGTTATGAGTAAATTTTTATTATTAAAATGTACCGTATATACTCGAGTATAAGCCGACTCCCCTAATTTTGCCACAAAAAACTGGGAAAACTTATTGACTCGAGTATAAGCCTAGGGTAGGAAATGCAACAGCTACCGGTGAATTTCAAAAATAAAAATAGATGCTCCATACCATTCATTATTGCCCCATAGATGCTCCATATAAAGCTGTGCCACATATAATGCTCTGCACCATTCATTATGGCCCCATAGATGCTCCATATAAAGCTGTGCCATATATAATGCTCCATACCATTCATTATTGCCCCATAGATGCTCCGTATAATGCTGTGCCATATATAATGCTCTGCACCGTTCATTATGGCCCCATAGATGCTCCATATAAAGCTGTGCCACATATAATGCTCTGCACCGTTCATTATGGCCCCATAGATGCTCCATAGAAAGCTGTGCCCCACATATAATGCTCTGCACCGTTCATTATGGCCCCATAGATGCTCCACATAAAGCTGTGCCACATATAATGCTCTGCACCGTTCATTATGGCCCCATAGATGCTCCATAGAAAGCTGTGCCCCACATATAATGCTCTGCACCGTTCATTATGGCCCCATAGATGCTCCATAGAAAGCTGCACCATTTATAATGCTCTGCACCGTTCATTATGGCCCCATAGATGCTCCGTATAATGCTGTGCCACATATAATGTTCTATACCGTTCATTATTGCCCTATAGATGCTCCATATAAAACTGTGCCACATATACTGCTCTGCACCTTTCATTATGGCCCCATAGATGTGCCATATAAAGCTGTGCCATATAGAATGCTCTACACCGTTCATTATTGCCCCATAGATGTGTCATAGAAAGCTGTGCCATATAGAATGCTCTGCCATATAGAATGCTCTGCACCGTTCATTATTGCCCCATAGATGTGCCATAGAAAGCTGTGCCATATAGTGCTCTGCACCGTTCATTATTGCCCCATAGATGTGCCATAGAAGGCTGTGCCATATAGTGCTCTGCCATATAGAATGCTCTGCACCGTTGATTATTTCCCCATAGATGTGCCATATAAAACTGTGTCATATATAATGCTGCTGCAATAAAAAAAAAAATGACATACTCACCTCTCTTGCTTGCAGCTCCTCAGCGTCCCGTCTCGGCGTCTCTCCGCACTGACTGATCAGGTGGAGGGCGGTGCGCACACTAGCATGTCATCGCGCCCTCTGACCTGAACAGTCACTGCAAGAGGACGCGAAGACGGAGCGGCGCCCGGCGGGTGGAACGCGGACAGGTGAATATGTAATACTTACCTGCTCCCGGTGTCCCTGGCTCCTTCTCCCGGACAGCTGGTCTTTGGGTGCCGCAGCCTCTGCCTCTGTCAGCGGATACTGGCACCGCTCATTACAGATATGATTATCCGGCTCCACCCCTATGGGAGTGGAGTCCATATTCATAACTTTAATGAGCGGTCCCACGTGACCGCTGAACAGGGGAAGAGCTGCAGCACCTGAAGACCGTGGGACAGGCAGGGGGAGCGCCTGGAGCCCCGGAAGCAGGTAAGTATGCCTCAGACCTCTCTCCCCCTCACCCGCCGACCGTGACTCAAGTATAAGCCGAGAGGGGCACTTTCAGCCCAAAAATTTGGGCTGAAAATCTCGGCTTATACTCGAGTATATACGGTAAGTATAATATATATACTATACACACACCTCAGTGATATTGTAATTTACACAGTAGCCAGTTCTTTACAGAAGACCTTTCAGCAAGCTCATTATCATCACAGATCGAATCACAATAGAAGAGGACATTCATGTGTATGTGTGTGTATATGTATATGTGTATATATATATATATATATATATATATATATATATATATATATATATATATTTGTCTAAGGGTTTTTCCGTCTGTCTGTCTGTCCTGGAAATCCCGCGTCTGATTGGTCGAGGCCGCCAGGCCTCGACCAATCAGAGACCGGCACAGCATCGACGTAGAAATCCCGCGTCTCTGGTCGAGGCCTGGCGGCCTCGACCAATCAATCAGCAACGGGCACAGCGACGATGATGTCATAAAGGACGTAGACATCTCACGTTTCTGATTCAGCGACGGGCACAGTATCGACGTAGATGTCATAATGGTTGCCATGGCGACTATGTCATAAAGGTTGCCTCGACCAATCAGCGACGGGCACAGTCTGCCGCGAATTCTGGAATCATCATTGTCCATATACTACGGGGACATGCATATTCTAGAATACCCGATGCGTTAGAATCGGGCCACAATCTAGTATATATATAATTGTCTAAGGGTTTTTCCGTCTGTTTGTCTGTCCTGGAAATCCCGGCTCTCTGATTGGTCGAGGCCTGGCGGCCTTGACCAATCAGAGACCGACACAGCATCGACGTAGAAATCCTGCGTCTCTGATTGGTCGAGGCTTGGCGGCCTCGACCAATCAGCAACGGGCACAGCGACGATGATGTCATAATGGTTGCCATGGCGACGATGATGTCATAAAGGTTGCCTCGATCAATCAGCGACGGACACAGTCTGCCGCAAATTCTGGAATCATCATTGTCCATATATTACAGGGACATGCATATTCTAGAATACCCGATGCGTTAGAATCGGGCCACAATCTAGTGTGTGTGTGTGTATATATATGTATATGTATATGTGTATATATATATATATATATATATATATATATATATATATATATGTATATGTATATATATATATATATATATATATATATATATACAGGTCCTTCTCAAAAAATTAGCATATAGTGTTACATTTCATTATTTACCATAATGTAATGATTACAATTAAACTTTCATATATTATAGATTCATTATCCACCAACTGAAATTTGTCAGGTCTTTTATTGTTTTAATACTGATGATTTTGGCATACAACTCCTGATAGCCCAAAAACCCTGTCTCAATAAATTAGCATATCAAGAAAAGGTTCTCTAAACGACCTATTACCCTAATCTTCTGAATCAACTAATTAACTCTAAACACATGCAAAAGATACCTGAGGCTTTTATAAACTCCCTGCCTGGTTCATTACTCAAAACCCCCATCATGGGTAAGACTAGCGACCTGACAGATGTCAAGAAGGCCATCATTGACACCCTCAAGCAAGAGGGTAAGACCCAGAAAGAAATTTCTCAACAAATAGGCTGTTCCCAGAGTGTTGTATCAAGGCACCTCAATGGTAAGTCTGTTGGAAGGAAACAATGTGGCAGAAAACGCTGTACAACAAGAAGAGGAGACCGGACCCTGAGGAAGATTGTGGAGAAGGACCGATTCCAGACCTTGGGGAACCTGAGGAAGCAGTGGACTGAGTCTGGTGTGGAAACATCCAGAGCCACCGTGCACAGGCGTGTGCAGTAAATGGGCTACAGGTGCCGCATTCCCCAGGTGAAGCCACCTTTGAGCTACAGAGAAGCAGCACTGGACTGTTGCTAAGTGGTCCCAAGTACTTTTTTCTGATGAAAGCAAATTTTGCATGTCATTCGGAAATCAAGGTGCCAGAGTCTGGAGGAAGACTGGGGAGAAGGAAATGCCAAAATGCCTGAAGTCCAGTGTCAAGTACCCACAGTCAGTGATGGTGTGGGGTGCCATGTCAGCTGCTGGTGTTGGTCCACTGTGTTTCATCAAGGGCAGGGTCAATGCAGCTAGCTATCAGGAGATTTTGGAGCACTTCATGCTTCCATCGGCTGAAATGCTTTATGGAGATGAAGATTTCATTTTTCAGCACGACCTGGCACCTGCTCACAGTGCCAAAACCACTGGTAAATGGTTTACTGACCATGGTATTACTGTGCTCAATTGGCCTGCCAACTCTCCTGACCTGAACCCCATAGAGAATCTGTGGGATATTGTGAAGAGAAAGTTGAGAGACGCAAGACCCAACACTCTGGATGAGCTTAAGGCCGCTATTGAAGCATCCTGGGCCTCCATAACATCTCAGCAGTGTCACAGGCTGATTGCCTCCATGCCACGCCGCATTGAAGCAGTCATTTCTGCCAAAGGATTCCCGACCAAGTATTGAGTGCATAACTGAACATTATTATTTGTTGGTTTTTTTGTTTGTTATTAAAAAACACTTTTATTTGATTGGATGGGTGAAATATGCTAATTTATTGAGACAGGTTTTTTGGGTTATCAGGAGTTGTATGCCAAAATCATCAGTATTAAAACAATAAAAGACCTGACAAATTTCAGTTGGTGGATAATGAATCTATAATATATGAAAGTTTAATTGTAATCATTACATTATGGTAAATAATGAAATTTAACACTATATGCTAATTTTTTGAGAAGGACCTGTGTATATATATATATATATATATATATATATATATATATATATATATTATTACAGTTACTGCTGGGAAGACTGTAGCCCTAAAGTTTAGGCATTTGAATAGAGCTCTGGATTATAATCCTCAGTGTTTCATTGTGAAATCCACACAGAAGCATTTTTTTTTCGTGGTTGTGTCAAAAATCTACCCAGAAAATTTGTCATGCTTTTCATTGGGGTGGCCAAACCATATTCACATGCATGGAATGCAAATTCTGTAAGGACTTACACAAGGAATCTATTCCAAAATCTTCCTAAATCTCACATTTAACTCTTGTGCCAAACTCCATTTATCACGACCAGAGCACAAGGATCAGCAGTCAGAAAAGAAGAGGATCCTCCTGCATGTTTGATTTTGAACATGTCATTATTGGTGTGTTCAGCTGACTTAGTCTGATGAATATGAGGCCTTTAGAGGCGGTCAGCTGACTTAGTCTGATGACTATGAGGCCTTTAGAGGCGGTCAGGTAGAATTTTATTATAGGATGATGTTGTTGTTGTACCCGGGTTCCTTGCATTCTGCAGTTAGGTGATGTTCTTGGTTACACCAATCATCTTGGACATTCACTTTTCTGTTTCATCTTTAGATTCTGGTTCAGAAGTTTGCACGGAAAACCCAGAGCATCTTTTCCAGCAAAATGACTGAATCGACCACTCACGTCATCATGAAAACAGGTAGGTGTGGGCTGTTGTCCCTGCAGCCTCTTCAGTACTGTTCTCCATTACACCACACTGAACACTAAAATATATATCATCAAGTTGTTGGGATTTGCACGGATTATTTCCACACAGAAAGGTTAATGGGAAACTGTTCTGATCAGTCTTAAAGCCGCCTCTAATCCCTGCCTAGGAAAAGCATTTTGGAACATGCCTTCAGCTTATCTACAGTTTATTTAACACCCATGGCTGGAGGAGAGACATGAGGAAGATTGTTTACAGCCTCACAAATGTTGTTTTTTTTTAATTGCATTTTTATTGAGATTTAGAGATTTATAAAGGTTCTTTCCGTTTTGCAAGTACCCAACCATTTATTTGCCTGTAATGTTAGGAACATGGACCAAATATTCAGTATAGCCATGTAACTGACCACTGTAGTGGTGCTGTTTCTCTGGCCAACTTTTACCCAAAAGGTGAGGGTTTGAAAACCAAGCATATTACTATACCTTTAGGTTTCTTGTCAGTCCTTTTTTTGTTCTCTAAGCAGGAATACCATAGCCAAGTCTATCAGGACCAGCCATGGACAGGTACTGGTTTTGTAGTTGTTGGGGTTAACACCTGCAATGAATGGTGCACTCATGGCTCTTATGAGTCTGAGATGGAGAACTTGTTGTTGGGCACATGTAGTGATGATAATCCATATACAGTTCTATGAAATATGGGGCCAAATATTTAAAGGGTTATCCCACAAAAATATTAAAATGCGGTGGATAGAATATGGGCAAAGTATTTTGAATTTAAATATTTAAAAAAATTGGTATATTTTTAAATGACTTACATTGTTGTCAGTGTTGGCGCCGACGACCTTTATCCCTAATAATTATGTTATCTGTAGTATCAAGCACCACACTGATCCCGAGATTGCGATGTGATCACATAGTTTACATATTCTTTCTCTGCTCTTAGGGGAGACAAAGGCAGCGGTGTATGCTCTCCTTCCACTCTCATACATAAAGAATCAGTAAAATATAGCTCCACATCATAACCAGAGATTAGTGCTCTGCCGTGAGATGAGGCTCATCATACCAGATGAATAGCGCATGCGCGTCCATCCACCAGCTTGATGCAGTGTGTGTCAGTAAAGTCTAGGGGGCGCTCTGTAATGAAGCTATACAATCTACCACTTAATTATTTAATAGATCGAGTTTTTAATCAACTCTCAATGAATACCGAAAAAAGAACATTCATTCAGTCTCTTTCTTCAGTGTGGATTTTTTTTGCCTATGACGCTATGGAACAACTACTTTTTGTTTTTTCTTGTCTATTGTTGTTTCCAATACACCCGGCAATGAGGCCTTTACCGGTCAGCTCTTGACGGAAAATATCAGTGTTTTGTATAATCCATCTGCGTCATCAACCGTCCAAGCTAGTAAGTGAATGAAAACGCCTATAAAAATAAGCATTTAAAAAGAGCGACCTATTGGTGACTACATCTGTACCAAGGCAGCTCTCATCCTGGCTAGCGCTGTAGGCCCCTAATTGGGCTTGATTAACTGTCGGTGGGCGGAAAGAAATGCCAGCCTGCTTTTCTCTGCTTGTTTGTTTTTTCTGTGCTGTCCGTGCCTGAAGAGGACAGATAGTGCCATAATGAGTGACACACCATTTAGATCAGTACTGTGTCTTCTCCCTGCGCTGCTGCCATGTATGAATATGAAATGACTAAGACGGTCCATGGAAGCATCACACATCCGATGTGCCCCGGACATGTGGGAAGAATGCGGGGACAGCTTGCCAACAATAGCAGTAGGTTTTGGCTGGTTAAATGAGGGCGATTGTGACTCTCTATTTTTGGAATACATTTTATAAAGCAGCGTAGGCAAGATTATCTGATCTGCTCCATGGAAATTATTGTAGAAACTGTTATGTGAGGGAATGATTATGCACATTTTATATCTGTAATTACTCCTCCTGCTTTGTGGCCAGCGTTTACGAACAATATCTTGTATCTACCTTCTGATTGTATGTATATTCTGTATGTTTACAATATTTCACAATTTTTAATCTAAAGGTACCGTCACATTAAGCGACGCTGCAGCGATATAGACAACGATGTAACCCGATATTTACCCTGGTTACCATTGTAAATGTAAAAAAAAAAAAAACACTACATACTTACATTCCGGTGTCTGTCGCGTTACCCCGGCGTCAGCTTCCCTGCACTGTGTAAGTGCCGGCCGTAAAGCAGAGTGGTGACGTCACCGCTGTGCTCTGCTTTACGGCCGGCCGGCGCTGACACAGGATGCAGGAGGAGTGCAGGGAAGCTGACGCCGGGGGACGCGTCAGACACCGGAATGTAAGTATGTAGTGTTTTTTTTTGTTTTTTTTTACATTTACAATGGTAACCAGGGTAAATATCAGGTTACTAAGCGCGGCCCTGCGCTTAGTAACCCGATGTTTACCCTGGTTACAAGTGAAGACATCGCTGGATCGGCGTCACACACGCCGATTCAGCGATGCCAGCGGGTGATCCAGGGACGAAATAAGGTGCTGGCCTTCTAGCTCCGACCAGCGATGTCACAGCAGGATCCTGATCGCTGCTGCATGTCAAACACAAACGATATCGCTATCCAGGACGCTGCAACGTCAAGGATCGCTATCGTTATCGTTCTAAAGTTGCTCAGTGTGAAGGTACCTTTAGGCCAGTGGGTTTAACCTATAGCCTAACATTTTGATCCAGAGGAAGACAAAAAAAATCCAGGGCAGATGCTAAATTGCCCCATAACAGTGGGAAAACTCCTTCCCAACTCCACATAAGTCAATCAGACTAGTTCCGTGGAGCAACGTCCCATCACAGAATTTAGTACCCATAGCCTGTAATATTCTAGTTTTTCAAGAAAGGTGTCCAGGTCCTCTTTGAATGTTTTATTGGAGGGTCAGAATTTGGGGCAAATCAAAAATCTTATGATGGAAGCTGAGTTAAGGGTTCAAGGAATGTTTTCTTGGCACATTGTGCATCCTCTGACACCTCTGAACAGGGTCTTAGATGATGAGACCCAAGCACTGTGGCTTACCAAGTTCATCCTATATATGTGTGTGTGTATATAAGATAACTTAGTAAAATAGAGATGTATTTTCAACATTATATATTTTATGCATATATCTGTTTTTTGTAGATGAACACCTCGTGTGTGAAAGAACGTTGAAATATTTTCTGGGAATTGCTGGGAGAAAATGGGTGCTTAGCTATGAATGTAAGTATTGGATTTTAGTATCTTAAATGGCCTTTCCAAATGAAACACTGATGCATCTTGGCCCTAAACATGGTCCATGTGGCTACACTGCATTTACGTAACTGTGTGGCACGTCCATGTGCTCTGTTTTTTGTTTTGTGTCTGAAAGCATACTGACCCATAGTTTCATTAATCCATACACACATTTGTTGTAAGAACAGATCTGTGTCTCCAGTTTGTGAGATTCCGAGCAAGTCCTATTCTTATTCGTTACTTTATAGGGTCAGACCCAGCCATTAAAGTGTGTGAGGATCTGTACAAGACGAATGAAACAAGAAGGCCTACATTGTAGCTCAGTTTTCCGTTCTAGTTCTATCCATTTTTATCTGATTCATTGCGAGTCAATGGATGAATAAAGTTCAAACCGTTTACCTGGTTCAGTGGGGGAAAAAATATATAAATAACCTGATGCAACTAGGATTACAACTGATAGAAAAAATTGGTCCGTTTCTCGTGGATGGGAACAGGAACACTCTCGAAAGTCGTGGCAGGCTTTGCATGTAGCAGAGCATTTTGTCCTGCATTGCAGATTTATAAATTTGCAGCATTTTTGAGGATTTTTTGTGGCATTTCCAACTAAGTTCAATGGGAAGTGAAAATCTGCAACAATGTTGTGGATTGACCTCAAATCTGCAAGTCCAGAGAAGTTTTAATGGAATTAAATATGTTTTAAAAGCTTAAAATAAAATCCACTATCTCTGGTCCCCGCCACACTGTGTACACTCGGCATCCTGCGGTGTCCTCATAGGCGATTGTTGCATCCAATCATAGGTTGTGTTACTTACGTGTGACAAGACATCATTATAGGAGGCCTCATTGTGTATAGAATGGTGGGTACCAAAGAGGTATTCCCAGGGAAGATGAGGATAATGATTAGCTGTTTTATGTAGGTGAATTTGGCATTTAAATGTGCATGTCTTGATGTGGCCGGTATTTCCTGTAATAGTAAAGGCGTCTATACACCTTAGGTAACTGCTGACCGCTACCTCTCCCAACTGTCATACACCTAAATGACTCGGTCAGCAACTTATATCGCATGGAAATAAAAGGCGCAAATTTCAATCTTCCTGATCCATATTTACTGTCTATGGGTGCCGCCAGTTATCAGCCGACTGATGGGTTTCCCAATGTTGCCAATATCAGCAGGTGCAGCCTACTTTGTGTGAAGGACTAAAAGGTTTTTCTAGGTTCAATATAAATGTCTTCAGCTATTGTATATGACTGCAGATTGTCAAGACATTGTGCAAATTACATACTGTCAGGATTCCTCATAATTTCCATCTTGAGTAGCTATTCACGTGACAACAGGTATTCAGTTTGCATAGTTGTGGCGTTTCTCAATATTCTATTTCAGTTTGAGATGAAAATCCAGTAACGGTCTGACAGTCTGCATTCTGCATCCTGTAAGGATTTGACCGTCTCAGAGTGACTGCAGAAATTTCTGTTGAGCTCAGAAATCCCCTTTTAAGAAACCTACAAATTTTAAGAACAATTCTAGTCCTTTCCATAAATGTTAAGGCCCCGTCACACATAGCGACGCTTAAGCGATCCCGACAACGATACGACCTGTCAGGGATCGTTGCTGCGTCGCTATGTGGTCGCTGGTGAGATGTCACACAGTGCGATCTCCCCAACGACGCAGCAGCGATGCGGCGACCTGTAGAACGATGCTATTTCATGATGATTCAATGGGACGTCCTGTCAACGAGGTCGTTGGTAAGGTGTCAAACACAGCTATGTGTGCTGCCCAGCGGGACCTCAACGTTCAAAAAACGGTCCAGGCCATTCCGACACGACCAGCGATCTCACAGCAGGAGCCTGGTCGCTGCTACGTGTCACACATAGCGAGATCGCTACTGAGGTCGCTGTTGCGTCACAAAACTTGTGACTCAGCAGCGATCTCGCTAGCGATCTCGCTATGTGTGACGGGGGCTTCAGACTTGTATATAATCCTGTAAGCCACCAGATAACGTCTTTAAATGACTAAAGATGCATCTACACTGCAGACCACTCAATCGTTGGTTGAAGTAATGTTTTGATGTAATCAAGAGGTCTTTCTCGGTAGCACATCATCTTGCCTAAGCAGGACCTTGCTGCCGAGAACAATGGCACCCAATGTGCACTGATTGGTCTGGAACTGATCATTAAGCGTGCACTGGAAGAGCGGTCTGTGTGCGTAAAGCGGCTACTGAACGAGCGCCGATCTGCAAATATTTCTAAATCATTACAGTATTCTTAAATGTACATGATAAACCTAGTTATCTACATATCGGATTCTCTTCTCCTTGAATCGTTCCACCTGTATGAGTTATCTGACAGCATTCTGTAATAGAACTTTCCCTGTTTCCTTCTTTTGCTGTTTCCTATGAGACTTTTCTGTTTATTACTATTGCAGTCCCTCGCTATCAGAGTATATTCCTAAGGCTTTTTGTGAAAATAGAAGCGGCTGTCACTTCTTATTGTAGAAGCAGTGGATTTTGCAGTCTCTGTGATTAGATGCTTATTATACTATTCAAAGTGGAGCTAAAGGGGGAAAAAAAGAATATATTTAAGACTGTGTTAGACTTCCATTGTTATGCTCTTCTCGGAATCTTATTAGAGGGATTAGCGGGAGAACCACTTTTTGTTCTTATTTTGCTTCTACATGGCAGAGATAAATATTCCCACAATGGGATCTACTGTAAGTTTTATTTTCTGAAGTAATGAATTTGTAAAAATTGTCCCCCCAACATGCCAGGGTGTTTATGATTAAGCTAATGGGCTACAAAGCAAAGCAAACCACCAGTGCTCCTAAGATGGAGTAGCTCTATATGCTTGTGTATGAAATTGGAGGCATATTGGAGTGTAAAGATCCCGATAGAAGTCGGATTATCCCTGACCGTGCTTCTGTATTCCCCTCCGCTATCTGTGCTCTCGGCCTGCAGTGTTGCCACATGTGAAAGCTGCATTATCCAGTCTTAGGTTGCTGCTGTCACATGTGTGCGGCATTGTTATAGGAGTGTACAGAGGGTGTTGGGGATCAGCGAAACATTGTCCAAGATGGTAGAGTCCTTATTTATATTCGACATGATGAGCTGTTTTTCGCGGGGAAATCCTCATCGGAATCCACTTGCTTGGTGCAAATTTGCTGTAGAAAAGGTTAAGCAAAGGCTGTCGGGCCTAAGCGGACTGTATAAACTAATCACATAGCCTTGTAGGGGATATAACCCCTATAGAAAGCACAATTTAAGCGTTCTAATCTCTGCGTCCTTTTTGGACAAACTAGTGATAATCAAATAGGCCAGTTAGGGTGCTCAGTGCACCCTTGGTGTGGCCAAGAGGCTCAGTACCCTGTTCTGGCCACTGGTTTTCCATGCTTCTGCCTCCTTCACTGGTGACTGACAGCACTGGCTTGCCTGAGTTTTTTCTGGAGGTAGTGCTAGCTCCTGCCAACCCACTGCTGTCAGTCACTAGTGATATAAACAGCATTGAGCCTCTTGGCTACACCAAGGGTGCACGAATTAACGCTTTGTCGGGATTTTGATTTTTTTTTTTTTTTCAGAGATTTGAGGATTGGCGGTTTTGTTGGTGACCAGCAGCTTCTCATCACTACTTCTTTAGAAGTAACACAGTCTATTTGAATGAGAGTGGTCACTAGGAAAGCTGTGTTCTTGCGTTCTGGACTCATTGCTTGTTCTTTGTGTGTGTGTGTGGGGAGGAGGGGGCTTGTTACTCAGCAAAAATGCTTCAGTTTTATCATAATTGTGGTAGAATTCTATCTACAGTATATAGATTTAGATTACTATTTGTGCCCCTCTCTGCGTACCATATTAAACAGTTTCTTATTTGTCCGTGTCTCATGGATAAGTCTGGGACATCATATAAAATCAATTTGATATGCATCTCTGAGAGGAAATTTATGACACCGGCTCAAACATGATTTTCTTTTTCCCTTTTTATTTTAATCCTTGCGGCTGCTTATCTGCATTGAGCAAATTCTAATGTAATCAGTCACTTTTTGACTTTCTTTTTATCTAGGGATTGTGCAGTCGTTCAGAGAGGGGAGAATTCTTGATGAGGTGAGTCGGATATTAAATATCCTTGTGAAAAATGATAGATAATCATCTTGACATGAAGCATTACTTCCATTGCCGTCACTGTTCACAGCTTTGTGTACATGTTTATGGACCCTCAACTCTTTTACTTTATTTTCTGGACATTTTTTGTGAAACCTGTTAAATGTGCTTTCTGGATCATGAAAATTCATATAGGCTAAATATGAAATAATCGCTGCTCTGATCTAAACAGGACTGACTGGCTACAGCAATAATCAGTATAGCTATAATGAAAATAGGATCAGTAAGATCATCAAAGCATCTCTGCAATCCAGTCTGTTGTAATTCTACGTATGGTTGCTTGTACCGCTTAGTGTGCACTAGTGTCTTTCTGTGTCAAATGAGATGGTAATTCGAGGGAAATTTGACCCAATTATTTTTTATTATTATTTCATCATCGTCATTATTGTAGCATAGAAACTAGACCATGTATTTTTTCTCCTTCAATAGAAATACATTTGCATTTATTATAACCTACCGTATGTGTAAATAGCCAGAATGAGTTTGTAATAGACTGTAATGAGAGCGATTACGTTACTGAAATGCTACTTTAAAGTAGTTCTCCAGGAGTTCATTTTTACATTGGTGCCTTTTTTTTGGATGGGCAATCAGTGTTTTGATCCTTTGCAATCCTACCTTTGGGACCCTTGCCAGTCAGCACAATAAAAGGCTATTCATCGTCAAGAAAAACGTGAATGAAGCAGGTTAAAGGCTTCCGTGCGCATTACATTAATGGAAGCTCTGATTTGGGGCCTTCTTACTCTTCCCTAAACGAAGGGCTTTAGCGGAGTATTCTCATGATAGTAAATGGCGTTAGACAGCATAAAAATTTACACGTTAGCAACTGACTTCCATTTTCCATCTGCTGTTATCCTGCAATGAGATCTTTCGTCTTACATAATGTACAGCTTTTACATGGAGCTCGGCCACTAGTGACTGCCCAGACTCCAGGAGAAGGGGTCACCTCTTGGCATCTGTTAGCTCTCTCCAGCCCATTGATTTCTATGTAGCAATTATCTGCTCACATCCTTCCCCCACTCTCTCCCTGCTCCTGACTGAGCTGCTGTTATAAATCTTGCTCTTATCAATCCTGTGGAATCCCAATTCCTGACACTCAGCATCACATCTCTTTGTCCGGAGCAGTGTGCTTCTTGAAATGCGTTATTTCTATATGTAAATATAGTGATGACGGTGTAGACTCAGAACAGACCAAAGCTAAATGTGTTACTGCAGAACTTGTGCTGAGTAGTAATGAGCGAACATGCTCAGATAAAGTGTTATCAGCAGGGCTGTGGAGTCCGTCTCGGAGTCAGAGCCCATTTTGGAGGAGTCGGAGTCTGACTCTGTGTCATGGAAATTGAGGAGTCTGAGGTTTGGCTCACTGACTCCACAGCCCTGGTTATCAGAGCATATTCGTATGCTAGGGCTAGTTTCACACTAGCGTTCAGCAGGGCTGCGGTCTTCCACCGTGAAGCCCCGCCCACTGCCGCACCTCTTCATTCAGCTCCGCCTACGGCTGCATGCGTCCTGCGTACCCTTTTTTTTTATTTAAATAGTTTTTTATTAACAATATAAAGAACATCAGAATGCCATTTACATTACAATATGTCACATACACATTTTCTTATTTTGATAAACCCCAACATTACCCCAACAGCCCCCCTCCCCCCATAAGACAGCTCATTCCCAATCTGCACCCCTCTGAGGCCTTCTCTGCCTTGAGTAATTTACCCTTATCCAGATCTTATGAAACCCGACTTCTATACTCCTCAATCCAGTTCAAGCCAAGGAGACCACATTCTATTAAACATTTCTATTCTCCCCCTTTTTTTGTACACCCCCTTTTCCAATTTTAGACCATGTTGTACATATTGGAGAAATTCCCTCCTCGCAGGTGGTTCAGCGTTTATCCAATTTCGTGCTATCCCTTTCCTAGCCATGTATAGTAGCCTAGCGATTGCAATCTTCCAGGTATTGTCAACTCCAATTTCTTCCACATATCCCAGCAAGCATACTATCGGATCTCTAAGAACTCTACACTTATAAGCTACTTCAACCCGGCTCAAAACCACCACCCAAAAAGCAGCCAGCCTAGGACACGTCCACATCATGTGATATATTCCTGCATTCTCACTTGCACACCTCGGGCACTCAGAGTTGGCACGCAACCCCGCTTTGTGTAGCACTTCCGGAGATTTATATACTCTGTGCAGAATATATAGCTGCGAGAGTCTATATGGTTCACTCAAGGATAGTCGCGGAACCCACTCCATCACCGATTCCCAGGTTTCATTCTCTATCGGCCCCACGTCCCTCTCCCATTTAGCTCTCGCCCTTATAGGGAAATCTAGCAAAAACGTGTGCATAAGGTCCTTATACAGGGTGGAAATAACTCCCCTTGTAGTCCCGTCACCACACACATACTCCAAAACTATATCATCTTGAACCCTGATATCAGCTTTCTTATTCTGAGCTCTAAAGGCATGTCTCATCTGCGCATACTGATATTCCCCTGTGGATCTCAGACCAAACTCCACCTGCAATTGGGAAAAGGATTTCAATGCCTGCTGCTGGATTATCTGGTGAACAAAGCAAATTCCCTTAGTCTGCCATTCCATCAGTCCTCCCAAAGCCTCAAATTCCTTTAAATTGTTGTTAGACCATATCGGTGTAAGTTTAGTCAGCCCTGTAACCCCACGAATCTGCCTTAGTCTATTCCATAATTTACGAATCAGGAACAGGGTTGGATATAATTTCCCTAAAGCGCCCAAGGAGCCATCTTCCAAACACTGAACCACCGGTCGTCGGCCTGTCACCTCTTCCATCAGGTGTTGTACTGCACTGGATGACGCCTCTCGCGCCCAGCCCTTCAAATGCTGACTCTGGGCTGCAAGAAAATATATTTCCGGGTTGGGGCGTCCTGCGTACCCTATCTTTAACATTGGGTACGCAGGCCATGTGGATGCCTCCGCATGCGTCATTTTCACGCTGCGCCGAACGGAACATGTTGCATTTTGTTGCGGTTGGCCCAGAGTGAAAACTACGCATGCGGAGGCATCCACATACATCCACATGGCCTGAGTACCCAATGTTAAAGATAGGGTACACAGGACGCATGCAGCCATAGGCGGAGCTGAATGAAGAGGCGGGGCTTCACGGAGGAAGTCTGCAGCCCTGCCGAACGCTAGTGTGAAACTAGGCTAACAGAGTTACTTTGGCATGCTCGAAAAATGTTTGCATCCCCGTGCCGTCGCACAACACATGCAGGGATTGCGTTTGTTAGGCAATCCTTGCACATGTTAATGCTGTTGGACAGCCTTGAGGCTTGCAGGAGCGGGGACTCCAATATATAAGTTTTATCAAAATGTTTCAACTCTCTACAGTCAATGATAGTTTAACAATTTTTGATCAAAAAGTATATAAGCCATGATAATGTTGTGATTGGAGGGGATGATGCATTTTTCGTTATAGTGCAGATTTCCATTGCAGTAAATCTAGATTTTCCGTATCCATCCCTCCATCTTATATTCCCCTTTACCACTATCAGTGGATTGATTGCTGTCACGTTACTTGTACAACAGGTAATGCTGTGCAAGTGTGATTTTAAAGAGGGCACCTGTCCATCAAAACGCGTATAAGAGTTAAATCAATAAAGTTATCTATTTGTGCAGCACATTTTGCATTTCTAGAATGCAGAATAAAATATTACCATTTGTCTCTGTAAAGGCATCTCTGGAGCTGTCACTTTTCTCATCTTTCAGAGACAAATGAGCATCTTGTTCCAATTAGAGATGTAACAATCTCATTTCATCTTCATTGTAAATCCAAGTTCCCATTGTGTTGGTTCTCTCTGCACTCCTCCTGCACTTTAATGAGCCTGAATCCGCTCTGGACACAAACTCTAATAGAGCTTGAACTTATCTGATTTATTTCAAGTTTTCTTTGCCATCAACTAAACCCTAATGAATGTCTAATCGCCACAGCCGGACGATGCATTAACAAGAGGTCCGGAGGTAGGACGAGACAGCTGATTCTTATTCCTGTAGCTGTGCCCTGCAAGTTGACTGTTGGCGCGGTCCGCTGTCTGGAGGAAGACAAGCTGTCTTTCAGCTCCAGATAATTGTTTCCCGTTGCCTACTGAATATAATGCAAGGTATTCAATTAGATAACCTCCAAGCATTGTTGCTGTGTACACTCCACAATGTGCTTCTGAACAACATGGCATGTGCTTAGCAATCACAGAGTACTCTCAAGTATGTTTCAGCCTAATCCTTTCATTTACTTTGTACTCGTGAAACTAATATTGTTCTTTTCCAGAACTCCATCTCTTCTCCAGTAGTGTAGAAAAACATTTATTGATGCCTTTATGCAGTGATAGCCTGCTAGCCATACATGAGTAGGCAGATCTCATCAAATATCCATCCTTCCATCTTGATGGGTGATATACACTCATTAAAAACCTCAGCTTGCCAAACGAAATATGTTCCATACCACTTCTATGGTTTGTATCAGAATATGCCTAGTCATGTTCATGTTGCAATGCACAAAATAGGTTAACTACCTCAACTGCATCTACTAGAAAAATCGTTTCTTTACTTCTGGTAGACCTCTAATGAGCATGGTTTCCTCTGCACTCATCTGTTCTCCGAAGGCGGCGATTGGAAGCAGGGCTCGTGTGATGTAACAACCTCACTTGAGCCTTGACAACACGAGTGCCGATACCGCTGAAACTACGCCAGCACGGGAGGTGAGTATAGGTGTTTTTATTTTAATGGGGCCAAACATGAAAATATATAATTAGGTGATGTTGGGTATTATACGGCCTAGATCCAGGGGGAGGTTACAGCTGCTTTCAAAGGATTAATTTACAATTGTACAACATGGTTATTTCCAAAGGGCTAATTTACTAGAAAAATGAATAGCTGCACATAAATGGTTTATCTCCTATGGAGGACATAGCTTTTTCTCAAGGGTTTATCTGAATTTCTTACCTCATACACTGTAACAGGGATCTCTTGTGTAACTGTATCTTCTAGTTCATCTCTTCCCCTGCTCTGTAATATACAGGAATCCAACTTGCATTGCTTCATATAGAAATACCTCCAGTGTGAAGGATGGCAGCAGATTATCCCCGTGTTCACACAGTTTCCCCATAGGGGTATTTCCAAGCTCAGATGCAAAAATACAGAAGGCCTTGATAAGTTTGATAAACTTTGGGTGCTTTGATGAACTTCATCCATATTGATGTACACACCATAAACCTGTGTGGCAGAGTTATCTTCTCAATTTCAATCATTAGATCTTCTGAGACTGGTGGGCATGTGATGTCCAACTACATTGATGTTGATTGCTGTTTTTATGTTCTGTATAAGCAACCATGTGAGATGATTCTATGGCCCCGATTCATCAAAGCTTTTACAAGCATTGGAAAGTTGCAACATTTTGGCGCAACTCATAGTTGCACCAACTTTTTGCAGCTATTGTCATTTTAACGCCAGTTTCTTCCAGCGCTGCCAAAATGGACTAACGTGGGGTTGTGGCAGGGGCATGGTGTGGGTGTGATGGCGAGCTGTTGTGTTCTCTATACCAGAAATGTCTCTTCGGTCTCTGATTGGAGGATGATTTTCACGTTGTGCATGGAGGCGCACAGCATTCATGAAATTCTCCAGATTCATGAAGAGGTGTGTCCTTTTTCATGTATCAGGAGCATGCGACTCCACCAAACTCCCTCATCGAGACTGATGAGATAAACGCTGGTCTTGATGAATCGGGGCCTTTATTGGAAAGTCATGTTTATCTGAGTCAGGCTGCTCTTTCCCCTCAATGTAACAGCAGATTTGTAGCCAACTTTTCCCTTTAAAGTAAAAAAAATGTGGGTACTTAAATTTACAAACCATGACAAATTCCACTACTTCCATTTTTGAATATATTTTGAAAACTATTTTTCCAAATGTAATTTATATATGCTTGCCAGGTCTATGTTGGAGCATAACCCTTAAATTTCTTCTATACGATCAGCATAGCAACAAGCCAAATTGCTTCTGGAGAGAGTGAACTTTTCCCTGGGGATGGACCGGCTCAAGGTCTCACAACAAGCTCTTACTTTTCGAGGCTGATCAGTGAAAGACATGTAGTCAAGATTATTAGGCTCAGCAATAAAATGGATATTGTGTGCAAGACCTGGAGGAATTGTATAAACACTCGTAAATTCAGTCATGTACCAGATTTCTTAAGGGAAAAAATGTAGACGCCTGTGGCTCTCCTCTCAGCGTTTAGAAATCCTCACATGTCTCTTATCTTGTTTCAGTATGACTTTGAAGTGAAAGGAGACGTGATCAATGGAAGAAATCATAGAGGTCCCAGAAGATCAAGACTAGGATCAGATGGACTGGTATGTTTCCTCTGCTACTCATGCAGCTGGTGGATACTGCCATAAAAGCCCAATAATTTCCTCGCACTCTCTGGTTGCTGCTAATCCGCCATTGCGGAATGCACAAGCTTCAGATCACTCTAATCTGTTTTTGATAAATACTGTTGCTGAGGCTTGTTGTATCGGTACCCGTTAGTTATTTCTCTTTCTCATTTTCTGCACTGTGCAAGTAAGGAATCAATAACCTGTGTATGTATAATATAGCGAGAGACATTTAAAAAGGACTTCTGAGCAGAAGTTAATCTAGGTTTTCTGGCGCCCGGGGCAAGAATTCAGTTTGGCGCCCCTCCCCCCCCCCCCTTTCCCAAGCACATATGCGATTTGCACACTTAGTCATGTGCCCACGAGCTCCTCTCCCTAATGCTCTCAATGTTGAGTGAAAAACTGAGAAGCAGAAGAGAAGCTCGTTGTCACAGGACCATAAGTATGAAAGTCGCATATGAGTGAAGTGTCCATGTGACGACTACTGGAACCTGCAGAGTTAAATCCTGACATCGCAGGCTTCTGAATTCTCGCAACACATGCACTTCACACTTTTTGGATTCTCCTTTTTTGGTGGACAGTCATGTCAGCACAAGCATGTGATTTGTATACCTCTGGCCACATTCCGACTAGACGTGTCTGACCTCGCTCAGTTCATTTTCATTGAGTGAGCCCACACATGTCTAGTCAGCACGTGACCGCATGTATGTAAATCGCCAGCACGAGAGAATCCTGACAGCGTGCAGTGCGCACTGTGAGACTTCAGAAGTCTGCAGTCCAAAAGAATGACTGCAGAGTGCAGACTCATCACAAACCTAAACAACCCCTTTAAATAAAAACATTAGAATTAGTCAGTATCACAAATATTTACCTCCAGGTACCTTATAGATGACGTAATCTCTGGAGTTGTTCTCCTTCTTGTCTTCATCTTGTCCAGACCCTATGATGAGTTTTCTCATCCAAAGCCATCTCTGCAGACTTCCATCTTCTTCGGTCTTCCGCAGCACATCTCCACTTGATACCTTTAACCCCTTCATGACCCGGGGTATTTTTGTTTTTTTTGTTTTTCCGTTTTTCGCTCACCTCCTTCCCAGAGCCATAACTTTTTTATTTTTCTGTCAATATGGCCATGTGAGGGCTTATTTTTTGCAGGACCAGCTGTAATTTTGAACAACATCATTGGTTTTGGCATGACATGTACTAGAAAACGGCAAAATAAAAAATCCAAGGTCGGTGAAATTGCAAAAAAAAGTGCAATCCCACACTTTTTTTGTTTGGCTTTTTTGCTAGGTTCACTAAATGCTAAAACTGACCTGCCATTATGATTCTCCAGGTCATTGCGAGTTCATAGGCATCAAACATGTCTAGGTTCTTTTTTGTCTAAACAATGAAAAAAAATTCTAAATTTTGCTAAAAAAATAAATAAAAAATTGCGCTGTTTCCCGATACCCGTAGCATCTCCATTTTTTCGTGATCTGGGGTCAGGTGAGGGCTTATTTTTTGCGTGCTGAGCTGACGTTTTTAATGATATTTTGGTGCAGATACGTTCTTTTGATCGCACGTTATTGCATTTTAATGCAATATCTCGGCGACCAAAAAACGTAATTCTGGCGTTTCGAATTTTTTTCTCGCTACGCCATTTAGCGATCAGGTTAATCCTTGGCGATACCAAATATGTGTATATTTGATTTTTTTAATTGTTTTTCAATGCGGCAAAAGGGGGTGATTTAAACTTTTATATTTTTTTTTATTTTTCTCATATTTAAAAAATTTTTTTTTTTTTTTTTTACTTTTGGCATGCTTCAATAGCCTCCATGGGAGGCTAGAAACTGGCACAACTCGATCGCCTCTGCTACGTAGGAGCGAAGCTCAAATTGCTTCTATGTAGTAGAATTGCTGCATTGTTATGAGCGCCGACCACAGAGTGGTGCTCATAGCAATCCGGCATCAACAACCATAGAGGGCTCAAGGAGACCTCTGATTCTCATGCCGATGCATCGCTGACCCCTGATCACGTCAGCGATGCGCTCATTTCCGGTCGGATGGCCGGAAGCGCTAGTTAAATGCAGCTGTCTGCGTTTGACAGCGGCATTTAACTAGTTAATAGGGGCGGGTGAAACACGATTCCACTTGCCGCTACTGCGGGCACATGTCAGCTGTTTTGAACAGCTGACATGTCCCGGCTTTGATGCTGGCTCACCGCCAGAGCCCGCGTCAAAGCAGGGGATCTGACCTCGGACGTACTATCCCGTCCGAGGTCGGGAAGGGGTTAAAGATACCAGTGTCATTATAATGCTCCTGAATATAAATATCTGCCCTACGCTGAGTCCTTGAATACATGATTGAACCTCACTATATTGTCTGCACAAAATATGACCCCCACACAGTCCCTCTTATGGTACATGCTCTTCACACTGACCTCTCCTTTCCATACCGGACCCCATCTTCACACTGTCCGCTCACACTGTGTCCTACTTATAGGGCCCAATCTCTATACTGTCTATACTGTATCCTCTCATCACACTTCCCCCTCCATGGTATACTGTCCCCTCCTGGCTCTACACTTACACTGTCCCCCATGCTACACCCCCCCACACTACTCAGTTTCTATTCTGTGCCCACCCACTTTTCTCCCCCCATACTGTACCTTCACACTGTTGCGCTCCCTCCTCATACCGTCTCCTCTCATATCCCCCGTTCACCATATTGTCTCCTCATATACTTACCTCTTCTCTCTCTATGCTGCCTACTCACATATACTCCTGACTCCCCATACTGTCTGCACACATCCCCACTCCCCATACTGTCCACATACATTTTCCCATCACTACTCCTACTGTGTCCGCATACATTCCCCCGTTCGCTCCTCATACTGTCTGCACCCATCCCCCACTCACCATACTGTCTGCACCCATCCCCCCATACTGTTTTCTCGTCCATGCCCCAATCCCCCGCACCATTTCTTCATACATGCCCCCCAGGCTGTTTCCTCATACCTCCTCTGCATTTCCCCCTTTGCTACACATTTTGTGTTCTCAAATCCAAAAACTTCCCACGCACATTAAACCCCCCATCCCCTCTCCAAATCTCCCCCGCACATTAAATCTCTCCATCCCCACTCCAAACTTCCCTACACACATTAAATCCCCCCATCCCCAAGCTTAATCATCCCCTGTGCACTTAATCTTTAGTATCGTCAGCTCTACTGGGGCACTTACCACCAATGTGACGTCAACCTCTTGATCACATAATCTGGTAACACTGCTCGCGTCACTCTGACGCGGTGGTCAGAGCTTCAGTGGTACTCGTGTCAACTTCTCTGTGCCGGGTGTCAGCTTGACAGCTGGTAAAGAGAACAGCCGACTTCCAGTCCGGGAGGCAGCAGAATGCAGCCGCCGGGGAAGACCCTGTGGACCGCCGCATTGTGCTCCCCTGCTGGCTGCGCCCGGGGCACATGCCTTTTTTGTTCCCCCTAGATACACCTCTGCTTCTGAGGCATCTCGACATGTCAGTTTTAGTAAACATTATATAAATTCTCACTCACTTTTGTAAGGGCAAGAGTGCAAGCACCCAACAGTTGTCGATTTAGTCATGTATTTACAGGTGGTTTAACAGAGGAATCTAGTGTTTACAAAGGTCCTCTTAACACATGTTTTTGTGCAAGCATTTGAGATGGCATTCCTTTTTTTTTTTTTTTGTTTTGTTTGATTTTAGCATGACAGGTTTGCAAGTCACATAGAGGTTAAAAATGCAAAAATTGAACTGTGACACTAGTGTGTACGTAGATCTACCCCAACACTTGTTAAGCTGACCATGCGCAATAGATGGCTTTCAGCAGACCAAAAATCTCTTGAGATTCCCCATATACAGAAATGCTTTGACCCAACCACTTTCTCTGAATTCGGTCCCCCATACACAGGAACTCCTGGTGTTTTTGAATATCTCTCCAGAATACCCCACACACAGAAACACTCTTTGGGTCACCGCTCTTTCTCCAAAACTTCCCCCATACACAGGCACTTACTGTAGCAGACGGCTACCTCTCGAGACTCCCGCAACCACCCCCCATACACAAGAATGCTCTTTTGGCCACCAACTCTCTCCATGCTCTCCTATACACAGGAATGCTTAGCACAGTCAGCATTTATCTATTCTGAGTCCCCCATTGACAAGAATTCTTGGTTTAGCCAACAACCATCTCTCAATACTCCAAACACAGAAATGCTTCTTCCGGCTGACAGATATCTCCCCAGACTCCCCCATAAACAGGATCACTCAGCTGAGCATTCCTATGGTCCCTATGCGAGAACCCTGCCAGACTCATGTGGTAGCAGCTTATCTCCTCGCTGAACGAAATGATTGACCATTGAAATTCAACAGATTGGATCCTACTCTCCCCTACGTTATTTGTGGATCCTTCTCTCCCCGACGTTATTTGTGGATCCTTCTCTCCCCGACGATATTTGTGGATCCTTCTCTCTCCTACGTTATTTGTGGATCCTTCTCTCCCCGACGTTATTTGTGGATCCTTCTCTTCCCTACGTTATTTGTGGATCCTTCTCTCCCCTACGTTATTTGTGGATCCTTGTCTTCCCTACGTTATTTGTGGATCCTTCTCTCCCCTACGTTATTTGTGGATCCTTCTCTTCCCTACGTTATTTGTGGATCCTTCTCTTCCCTACGTTATTTGTGGATCCTTCTCTCCCCTACGTTATTTGTGGATCCTTCTCTCCCCGATGTTATTTGTGGATCCTTCTCTTCCCTACGTTATTTGTGGATCCTTCTCTCCCCTACGTTATTTGTGGATCCTTCTCTTCCCTACGTTATTTGTGGATCCTTCTCTCCCCTACGTTATTTGTTGATCCTTCTCTCCCCTACGTTATTTGTGGATCCTTCTCTCCCCTACGTTATTTGTGGATCCTTCTCTCCCCTATGTTATTTGTGGATCCTTCTCTCCCCTACGTTATTTGTGGATCCTTCTCTCCCCTACGTTATTTGTGGATCCTTCTCTTCCCTACATGATCTGTGTATGGGGGTCCTAACAATAACAGCAGACCCGAATCCTTAAATAGGCTTCAATGTCCAAAGCTTATATGCAAGTTAAAGCTCCTGACCACTTTTTTTTCTTGGAGAATAATACACGTGATTTCCAAGCAAGATTAGGGCTCATTGACTGGCAGAGAACAGGTGAAAACTTTCAGATACAGGATGAGTGTTTCTTTTGGAAATCTCCCCATTATTCATGAGCCATGTTGTAAATGCAGTCTGTATTTTTACATAGTACAATGATCCTCTAGATACACTTAATGAGTGCAAATGGCCCCTCAGCTCCTGGTGACATTTCACAAGGCACTCAACCTCTGCTCTTCCTCATTAAAACGTGACCAGGATTCTGAATGCAGCTTCCACCTTAATTATGCACAGAGGAGGACAGCTGAGTATATGGTGGAGACAGCGGGGGGGATTGGGATCGTATTATCACATGCTGCTGTCTTAAGTAATAGAGGGACAAATACAGATGAGCCTAATATTTGAGTAAACCCCATAATTACTTGTAATTACTAATGCAGAGTGTACTTACCATTTTACTGCTATCAGAGGCTTGTCTCGCTGTCAGCAAGACACTAGAATATTGCCTTCCGAGGAAGGAAAGGAGATTCAGGCTTTATTGTGCCAGAAGTAGTCTGTCGCACATTTCAGGTGCCAGACAAGTCTGCGTAGAACATGTCCTCCTTTTCTTAAGACTGTAGATTAACCACTGCAGTGTCAGGCATCGATGAGATGCTACACACTTGGAGAGTAGTTAACTAGTAATTGGTTTACAATGGATGATGTGTTTGGAACTATTTTAAAGTACTTCCCCTGCCCCACTTTAAAAACTTGAGGCTGTGCACATCAGACTGTGAATGAAAAGTAATAATCTAGAATTAACAGGAGAGTGGGCTATGCTGTTTTTTAATATTATTGAAGTCTGCAGTCCACACACTGCATTTTTTTCTAATTTCATTATTGGGCAAAGTAAGAAACTTGTTTTACTGCAGCCATTTACTACCTCCTTGTGAAGATAGAGAAATGGCGTCTTAAAAAATAACTTGAATATCTTACCCAAACATAGAGTTGCAAGCTACTTATGTCTGTAGACAAAACTTGTCAGATAATAAAGTCCTGTGATCACAGCAGCATCTGCATTGATCAGTGAGTAATAAAACTCCTTTATATTGCATGTTATTTTTGTTATATTGGTGTTGGGATAACAATAACCGAATCTGTTTAATAACGTCCATTTTTCTCTAGCTGCTAACAGACTATGAAATTTGCTGTCTTGGGTCTTTTAAAGATATGACTAGTGGTAAGTTGTGTTATGGTGTTTGCATCATTTTGGATTTTTTGTTTTAAAAACCCATTCATTGACTTGTCTTGTGTGTTCTTTATTTGCAGATGATTTAGAGTGGATGGTATCATTGTGCGGGGCATCCGTGGTACATGACCCATCACAGTTTGAGCACAAATCAGTAAGTTTATTGCACAGTCCTCCTTGGGTCATACGTTACTGATACTGATGATTCAGCGCATGAGTACATTGGGGGAAAATATATTGTGACTGGTGTTTCACAGAAGAGCCCTTGAGTAAAATTAGTCCTTACCATTCTAAATATTAAGTACTACTTCTAAGTATACCATAGGAGACAACATGGTGGCCCCCTCCCCATTCTCCATTAGGAGCCCTCTTACTCTTCGCAGCTCTGCAGTGGAGTCCCATGGGTGCTCATACTTATCCCATAATCATCTTCTCTTCGAGACATCTACAATCGCGGCAGATTCTTAATGACACCTTTTAACTGAATTCCTAGAATCTGGAGGAATGTATAAGAAGGTTTATAGCATGTATAGTATACTCTTCTGCCGCCTTTGTAACCTGTGGGAGTCCAACGCCAGCTCAATATGCAACGTGCTGAAAACGCTGTAGCTTTTTTCATCCTCCATACAACAAAATAGCAAGAAGTGAGATAATTGGCAAACTTCTTAGTGCTTAGAAAGTGGAAACAAACCCTCAGCAAACCAATTTGTTGTGTTTAACAACATTGTAATTAAATCTCCTAATTGTCCTATTAACCTTGTCATGATTTCTACACATTGAAAAGTACAATGCTGCCATGTAGATGTGCCTCCCCTCTTCTGAGGTGCTGCTGTGGAGAACTGGGAAAGGTATCTCAACACCTTGGTACTCAACAATGACATTCCCTGTGTTATGACCCCTATCAGCAGTTTTGCACTACAGTTTGATTATATTTTTAATATTTAATTTGTGTTATTAAAATGTATGCATTCATTTTTAAGAAGATGCCATAAAGAGAACAATTAGAAATAACTCACGAACGTCCCTCATATGCACGGCGTGTTAATAATTTACACCAGAAGTGGGCCAATCTGCACAGGGACAGCTAATGAGACTGCTGTACTGGGGGCAAAGTTATCTGTGCTGGGTGAGTGCATGGGTGCTGGTCATGATGGGAAACAGATGTGGAGCTCTATGGCAGTGTACACCTGACCTGTGTAAGCACATGAATACACAGGTCCGGTGCACATAGTATGTCACACACTACGCCCTTGCCTGCGGAGGCACTACTCGGTGTGGCACTCTTTTCTGCCAGATACAGTCTGCTTCCTGCATCGCCTCTACAGCATACAGTGGGTCCGTCCACCCGGGGACTTGGCAGCAGATGAGGGCTATGGGAAGTACCTATTTAAATATCAGTGCTACTAATGTTTTCTCCAGGCCCAAAATGTGATCCAGAATCACGTTAGACCAGGTGAAAAGAAACTTGGGCCTCATGCACTTGCAACAATTGGATCCATGCTTGTGGAATTAATATAATTACTTCTCATGTCACATGTGCATGAGGCCCAAATATATTTTGTTAATGGTTGATAAATGCACATGCAAATTACTTACATAATGAACCCAGACCTCTCCATTAACCTCCACAAATAGTTTTTCTGTAGAACAGATCGTGCTGCTTTAAAAAAAAAAACAAATTAAGCAGTTATTCGCCTTCCTCTCCACCAGGTACGCGTCTCCGACAGCAGTGGTGAGGTGCAAGTACACGTAATGGTTCAGCCTCTAGGTTTGACCCTTCCCAATAGTCTCATGTGTCTCCTTTGGAAAATTATTTGCCCACCCCTGCCTTCTGCCAATGTTGAGTTTTCGGTGCTGAAACTTGCAGGCCCAAATTTGGCTGGTCGCTACTAATATTGTCCAGCTTTTCCATGATTAGATCGGCCAACATGTGCTCTTCAGATTATGCTAGTTTTGACATAAAATTGCCTCCATGTAAGTCGTCAAAGTTTTCTGCGGATGTATTTTTAAATTTGGGTAGAAAAGTGGTTTGTTGTCCAAGGGATGACCCGACTGTACAACTGCTTATGGTACACATTAGTGTGACTTTATGCCTGATAAAAGGTTGTAATGTGCAACTTTATGAAGAGGCATCTGACTTTCAAAAGACTGGCGCAAATCCCTCCAATCTGCCCCTCCAGATAGTAGGATAAGCCTGGCTTAGGGAATCTGGCCCATATCCATATTCACATTTTACTGGCTGAAATGGGGAGTTATGTGAATGGGGATATAGATCCATACAATGGGCTCACAGGCTTATAGCAACCAATCCCACTATAGCTTTTAATTGTGTCTTTTAGGCAGTTTTGAGAACTTTCCCAATGTCCCTATGATGAGGCTAAATAGAATCCATGCCAATTGTTCCATTTAATATTGGAGGCCCATTGGGTGATGTATCGGCACTTGTACGAATAGTTGTCTAATGTCCATAGCAACCAATCGGGCCACTTCCATCTCGGGAAAATCAGAAGAGCATTGGAGCAGTTGCCAGTGGCAGTGAACCAACACTTCCCTTGCACCAGTTTCTCCACATTTTCGTCATTGTCTTGATGACTTGGCAGTGGTTCAGTCTCAGGCATCAGGCCTGTAACTTCAAGCACGGATGATGCACTAGAATATGATTTTTTTTTTTTTTTACGTTTTCTACGTGTTTCTGCTGTTTTAAGTTGGTCGTAAAATTTTACATGAATTCTTTTGATTTTTTTTTTTTTAATGTTACTTTTTAACTATTAAATGCTGTCAAATCTTAATGACCCTCATCCAAAGCAATTTTTAGTACATGGCCGTATATTAAACATGCAGTCCACAGGATGATGAGACAGACTGGTCCATTTGCCACAGCCAGCTGGCACCCCTGCCTGAACGCGCAGCGTTCCTCATCCTCATAAACCCATCTGGTTTTGTGGATATCCTGGATGCCAGTCCTTTATAGAACACATCTACCCTTTCCGCCTTATGAGCACACATACTACCTATCCTTTCATTTGATTATAATGTAAGTTTGATTTGCTCGAGAACACTGGGAATTGTCCAGAATAAACTAGGGCTGCTACTGCCAAGGACCTATTTCCCAGAAAAATAAAATATGTTGGATCTAGAAGAGTTTCTTGATCCACTCAGTGTGATGTTGTGCTGCACTCTGAAAAGAAGTCTGCTCTTACAGCAGAGGCACTCATTCCTCATTCTGGGTATGGCCAGTATTTCATGGTTTCCTGGAAATAATGCATTGATATTTTTTTTTTTCTTCTTTTTAGTAGCATCCGGCATAGTATATAAACTGTGAAAATATCAGGGTAGAATGATTGCATACATACTTATTGGTGCTACTTTCGCAGTCTACCTGCATATTAACACTATTGTGTGCAGTCTCTAGTGCGCTGGTAATAGAGGCTGGCGGTCTGACTGCTTATTGATTGGTGCTCAGCCAAACTGTGCTCTATGACTATATGTTACCACTGCTCTATGGGGGATTGTGACTGCTCTGTTGTGTGTAGGAAGCGTCTATACGGCTAGACTGTGGGATAGTTGATGTAACCCATAGAGCAAGCCGACTTTTAGACTGCACGCTATGCTAGCGCTTACTGATCTTCCTTCTGGCATCTGGCAATGAAAATGACTGACCATTGGACAGAGAAATATTGTATGATGACTCTGCTGGGGAGATTCACAAATATACAGCTAGGTGTATAACTGGCAACTTTCTCTGAGATCCTATCCGTGCCAACTCATGAATATACTGTGACCTCTTGAAAAAGATTGTCTTATGATCTAGGACTAAGTGACAAAAGAAAACCGAGATTGTTTTACTTTTATTGCAGGGGACGACCTCTCTAGTAGTTGTGCAGCAAGAAAACGAGAGTTACTATGCAGGTAAGAAATGTGAGAAGTGTTTTACAGAAAACCCTAATTTAAGTGTAGGGATAATTGAGGCTATATTCACATGGCCAGTTATTCCCACCCGTATTCAGTTCATGTAGACAGCATCCGCAAATCATTATGCATACAAACCCTGTTAAAGGGAATCTGTCACAAGGCAGGTTTTTGCTACCTAATCTGAGAGCAGTATAATATAGGGGCAAGAACCCTGATTCCAGTGATGTTGTGTACTTAACTTCTTGATGTAGCTTTTATTAAAATCATTGTTTTATGAGACTAGTAAACCTGCTGCCAGTGCAACCACTCAGCCACCACTGATTGTCAGCTTTCTGTGTGTACTGTGCATAGGCAGAAAACTGCCAATCAATGGTGGAGACTATTGCAGCATTCAGAGAATTAGTAGATCTGCAGCAGATGCAACTGGTTGTGCTTAAAATTGCAGTACTCAGTAAAGTAAGTGATACATTTCTGGAATCGGGGTCTCTGCGCCTACATCATGCTGCTCTCAGATGAAGTAACACAAAACTGGTGACAGATTCCTTTTAAAGTCATAAGAATCGACAATGTGAAAAGCAGGCAGATGCTGAGTTGGAATCAAATTAAAATAAATTTACAGCATGCACAATCTGATTTCAAATTGTGCATGAAATTTGCCAATAGACGTTAATAGGTTCAAAAGTAAGTGATCTGTTAAATGTCCCCAAAACATTATTTTTTCATCCATTTACTGTATTTTTCGGAATTTAAGATGCACCAGACCATATGACGTACCTAGGTTTTACAGGAGGAAAATAGTAACAGAATTAATCACATTTTTTGCTTCAATTTATTTTTCTAATATCCCCTATCCTGGTATGCGTGGCTCCCTCATCCCTATCCTGGTATGCGTGGTCCCCTCCTCCCTATCCTGGTATTCATGGCCTCATCTCTATCTTGGTATGCGTGGCCCTCTCATCACTATCCTGATATGCATGGTCCCCTCAATCCCCATTCTGGTGTGCATGGTCCCCTCAATCCCCATTCTGGTATGCACGGTCCCCTCAATCCCCATTCTGGTATGCACGGTCCCCTCAATCCCCATTCTGGTATGCACGGTCCCCTCAATCCCCATTCTGGTGTGCACGGTCCCCTCAATCCCCATTCTGGTATGCACGGTCCCCTCAATCCCCATTCTGGTATGCACGGTCCCCTCAATCCCCATTCTGGTATGCACGGCCCCCTCAATCCCTATTCTGGTATGCACGGCCCCCTCAATCCCCATTCTGGTATGCACGGTCCCCTCAATCCCCATTCTGGTATGCATGGTCCCCTCAATCCCCATTCTGGTTTGCATATTCCCCTCAATCCCCATTCTGGTTTGCATGGTCCCCTCAATCCCCATTCTGGTATGCATGGTCCTCTTTAATCCCTATTCTCGTATGCATGGTCCTCCTTAATCCCTATTCTCGTATGCATAATCCCCATTCTGGTATGCATGGTCCTCTTTAATCCCTATTCTCGTATGCATGGTCCTCCTTAATCCCTATTCTCGTATGCATGATCCCCTCAATCCCCATTCTGGTATGCATGGTCCCCTCAATCCCCATTCTGGTATGCATGGTCCTCCTTAATCCCTATTCTTCTATGCATGATCTCCTCACTCCCCATTCTGATATGCATGGTTCAATCATCCCTATCCTGGTATACATGGGCACCCATCAGAAAAACATTAAAAAAAAACTAAACTATTCTACTTACCTTTCCTGCGCTCCCTTGCACTGTCCTGTTCTGATGCCATCAGCTGATTTATGCTTGTAAGCAGTGCATGGCAGTGACATCATGTGCTGCTGACAAGCCGGGGACAGATTCCGTAATACTCGCTGCTCCCCGGCCCTGGACTACGGGCGTGGAGAGCAGTGAATATTCATTTCTCTTTAGCAGCGGGCAGAGATGTTAGCCGCAGCTCGCTCCTGCCTCCTGTTACCCGCTACTTTAGCGCTGCTCCTCCTCCCTATCCAAGTTTTTAGAGGAAAAAGTGCGTCTTATATTCTGAAAAATACGGTAACTTTTCAGATTTGAGTGGTGACAATAAGGTAAAAAAAAAAATTAATGCAAAACATGGAACAAAAAGCTTAGCAGCTGTGTATGTAAAAAAAAAAAAAAAAAAAGGATGAGAAACAGATCTAATAAGGATATGTTCAAAACTATACAATTTTGAAATCGGTCATCTGAATGCAGCCTAAAAGGTTACGTCCACTTTGTAACAACATATTGTTTTTCATCCGACATTTTGAAATTCTATAATACAGGGCTTAGAGCTCTATCTGTGTACGGTATATATACAATTCTGACTCTGAGAAGTGTACAGGCTTACTGCATACTGTGTTATTATTGAGTTTAATATAAAATCCGTTTTCAGTCAGCACCTCCTAGTGGTGGCCAAATTGTATCATTTAGGCTAGGTATGCATCACACATTTCTATTCTTTTGAAAATAGATTGTTTTTTTTTGTGTCAGATTTATCATTAAAACTTAAGAAGTACGTTTTTTTTCTATAAGCGTTAAAAGGAAAAACCTTTTCGTCAGGCTGCAATATGTGCACGGTTAACAGACACTTTTTAATCTCTACTGTGCAGGATTTCTGAGCTTTGTATCAGAATAGTAAAGCTATCATATAGGACTAATTTAGATTAATCAGTACAATGGCTGGTCATTTACTTTATAACGGTAGATGCATGTGCATACATAAGCCTAATAGCTCCATATACCTGAAAATACTTGTCCTCGGATGTCTTCCATCGCTGGATCATCACAGGCTGTGCTTTTCCCAGTCACAATTGCTTCATCGTTCATTATTCTTCTATAGCTTCAGCTTTAAAACACCACATGCCAGAGTGATTAATAGCTGTTGTACGCTTTAACCTAAATGTTGCTGTTATTGTGCTTTTTATTTTACTCACTGTGTGGTGTTCTGGGAAACCTCTACAAGCTGTAAACGCTGTGCCAATAGGTTATATTTAATTTTATAGAAGAGTCTTTAAAGACTGGCTTTGACAGACATTGAGGCAGTTAAACTGTACTTTATAGAATCTTATGTACTAAAGCTTAGCATAAAATGTAAGTTAACATTAGAGGCATGCCTAAGCTCAGTAATATTTTACTAATATTACTCAGGGTGAGGATGTTTTTTTTTTTTTTCTATAATTCAGGAACAGCCTTTTTGAAAGTCGTTTTTTGCTACCATAAACATTTGTACAATTTTTTACCTGCTGCTCTTACTGTAAAGAATCCTTTCTGTTCATACCGATATATGCCACATCGGGGAACAGTAAAGTTGCAATACTTCATGTGGATAACATTCCACATTATAATGATATGTCCCTACAAATTGTGTAAATGAAGAACATTGCAGATATTGATAAATAAGGGTTAGTAATTAGTATTAGAGTATACAGATTCAATTTTTCAGTCAGTGAACAAGAGTGGTCCAAATAAATGTACAGCAGGTCATCCTGTAAAGCCTTATTTGTAGAAGTTATATACTGGATGACCATTCTTTTAAGGTCAACATGTCCCAGTCTTCAGGAAAATAATGTGCGGTATTTTACCCACTAGTGGTTGTAATGTGGATCGTCCAAAGTTTGCCAGCATAGTGATGATGTACTGACTTTGCAACATTAAAGCCCCGTGCCCACGATTCAGAACTAGCAGCGCATGTCCGCTCCGTCCAAAGCGCTGCTGGCTATTGAGCGCCGGTGAGTCCGCATGTGTTCACTGAAGCGTGCGGAATCACCGCGTCCAATTCATTCTATTGATGTGGACTTGGGATTTCTAGCAATCACATCTGCTATGCTGTCACAGCTGGCCACTGCATAAGTACGCAGCGTCAAACCCGCAGTAGTTCCTGGTTGTGGGCATGTACCCTAAAAGTTAGAGAACTTAAGAAAATGTGTGGAAAGTTAGAGGGTGGACACTTCTATATGTTTCCCCCACCGTAGAGTAACAATTCTGGGGGACCTTTTTATTAAACTCTGCCTTGTGCCATTCCTCTTCTTATTTTTCCTGGGAACAGGATTCATTCAACAGCTGAACTTCACCAGACGTTAGATGACCGCCATTGGGCTACATACAGTACATGCTGATAAGAGGTCATTTAATAACTTGTTTTGACAGAATTCTGTGAGCACAGAACATTAATACAATTGATCTGTGTACAAAAAAAATATCACCGTTAAACGGGACGATGTGCTGACATTGATTATTTTAATGCCTTTGTGAACAATCCGCTCACCTGACAAATGCACATTTTGCTTATTTGTCTGGTGATCACCAACATTTTTACCTATGCCAATAATTTTCGAATGAGTGTTTTGAGTGTATAAAGCCGGTCCCATTAACAAGCAATTTATTCATGCATTTCTAGGAGGAATAAGAGTAGTGGAATTTTCCGAAAAGAATCCATCTTTCTTATTTAAAAACAATTGGACCTACATACTTGATGACTCGATGCTCATTTTTTTTAAGACCTTGTAAAAATAACCTGTAAAGTTTTTTTTTCTTGCAGCTATGAAGAAGAAGTACCGTTGTCTTGTGATCGCTCGTGAATGGGTGCTGGACAGCGTGTCAAGTTATAAACTTCAGGCATTCGACAGTTACCTTGTATGATCCAGGCCCCCATCCTCTGGAGATGTTCCTTTATGTTACCACTTACACACAGTCTATGGTATAAACAAAATGACTTTTCTGCTGTGCAACTTTAAAAACCTAGAGAGCAGGACCTAAAAGAGAAATTTTTTTTTATTTAGTTAACCTCCAGGCAATGCAAAGTTGTGATTTTTTTTTTTTTTTTTTGCCTCTTCTCCCTAACACCATATTGTAGTTCTTTTACTCTTTAGCTCAAGCTCCTTAATAATCTGCTTTCAGTTGCTGCTCAGCAAATCTGCGCTCTTTTTACAGTCCGGGTACAAGACTTTCCCTATCAGAACCTTTTTGCTCCCCTCCCCTGTAGTCACAAAGAAAAAAGTCTATTACAAATTGTAGAGTCTGGATTCTTGCTCAGCAACAGTTACAATCACAACTTGAGGGACTTGAGCGAAGCAGTTAGAACCACATTGTTACCTGGTGTTTGGGAGAGGAGGCAACATAGGGTAACAATGTATGTTACAAACTTTAATAGAATTTTTGATCACGCTTTGCTGCGTTATTAAAGTTGCTGTTCTTTAAAGAAACACTAGAAAAAAAAGTCTACCTTGTGCTATGACTTGTGCTTTGCCTTTGAGATCCAGTGTTCCAAATATAAGTCATTCACAAGATGCAGAGTAATGGCTTTTACTGTAGTGGTCCTCTAAATGACCGCTTAAGAGGCTGATCCTCCATTTTATGTGACTTGGGGACCTTTGTCTGGTGGGTGACGTGTAACACCACTGCTACATGTCCTCATTCTTGGCTGGATCCTCATCTCATTGGAATCAAACATGGGCATGATGGGCCATATAACCTTCTAAAAGTATGGTCAGGTCAATTCTTTTACACTCTTCATGGCTTTCCAAGTCTGAAGAGATTAAAAGAAGGTGTGTTCCCAGCATAATCCGAGTCATGTGCACAAAGCCTAAGGGAGCTTTCAATAGTCCTTTTTCATCTAAAGTGCTCTACTGACATTTTGCTGTCCCTGCACAGCACACAAGGCTTGATGAATTCTTGGTGTATCATGCAGTTAACACGATGTTTGGACTTTATAAGTGAATACTAGATTGTTCTATGATTTTATAATGGTTTGATATATTTTATTGTTCAACAGTAAGTAATATCTGTGTTGCATTCCGCCATGAGAAATGCTTTTATAGATATAAACTGTTAGCAGCTCTGTATTGTACATGCTGAGTTAGTAGGGTTCAGAGCCACTGGGTCCATACCCCTAAAAGTGGAACAAATATGCGATACTCCTACAGTGTACATGCAGGGTATGTCTGCCCATCTATCACCTGTATACCCTAGAAAGCATATTGGTCTCCTCCATGGGCTGTAATGGTGTAGGCCTGTGTTAACTGACATTGAAGGAAATGACACTGGAATGGCCCAATTCACCTTACATGCCACTGGTTAAAATTTAGGAAAAAGTAAAACAATACATACAGGGTATTAAAGAAGGTGATGTTTTAAATCTTACCACATATTGCCCCTCGTTGGCTTTTTGCTGTGGATTTTATTGGCCTTGTATCATGATGCTAAAATTGTAAATATTGTATTTATGAAGTGATCATTTATGATTGAAAAAAAAAATGAAAATAAAGTTAAAGTGCCGTTTTTGTGTGTGTTACTAGAAGGTAAATCAATTTATGTCTGTCTGCGCAAATACTTCCCAATAAAACGATTCTGGAAACCATTTCCTTTAAACTCTGCGTTATACTAATCCTGTGTTATCCTTCCTGGAAATGTATGACAAAGGGGCATGCCCTTAAGAATCTAGCACTGACTGTATAGTGTCATGATGTGTACGGGGTGCAGTAATATCCAGTTATTAATACATTTGCAAGAAAATTAACCAAGGAATACAAGTGCCGAACCAAAACCTCATGGTAAAACTGTCCGCTTCTTTTGTAAGAACTATAATATTGGGATGTAGAAAATGTCCTTACAGTGTTATCAGATGAGAGATTGACTGGTTATAGTTAGAAACAGTCCTGAATTTCTAGAAAGCAAATCATGCTTTTAAGTGGGTATTTCTTCCGGTTTTGGTTGTTCTGGGGGTGAGATTTAGGGTATGTTCACACTATGCGGTTTTAACTGCGGAACCGCCACGATTTTGCCGCTGCGGGTCCGCAGCTGTTTCCCATGCAGGGTACAGTACAATGTTACCCTATGGAAAACAAAAACCGCTGTGCCCACATTGCGGAAAATCCCGAAAAAAACCGCACTGAATTGCTGCGGAAAAAAAGGACCATGTCACTTCTTTGTGCAGAATCGCAGCGATTCTGCACCCATAGAAATGCATTGATCCGCGTACTTCCCGCATGGGGCTGTGCACACCATGCGGGAAGTAAGCGGATAATGTGCGGGTTATACCCGGGGTGGAGGAGAGGAGACTCTCCTCCAGGCCCCGGGAACCATATTTGTGGTAAAAAAAAAAAAATAATTAAAATAAAAAATAAGCTATACTCACCTCTGAAGTCTCAGCGCTGCACGCGGCCGTCCGGTCTCAGGTTTGCTATGCGACCAGGACCTTCGGTGACGTCGTGGTCACATGACCGTGACGTCACCGAAGGTCCTGGTCGTACAGCATCTTTGGAACCAGACCACCGCCTGCAGCGCCGAGGAGATCGGGATGTCAGAGGGTGAGTATATAATTATTTTATTATTTTTAACACTACTATTGATGCTGCATATGCAGCATCAATAGTATGGGTAAATTCCGCAGCGGAACCCGCAGGACAAACCGCGATAAATCTGCAGGGATAACCGCAGCGGGTTTGCCCTGCAGATTTATCAAATCCGCTGCGGGAGAACCCGCAGGACAGAACGCAACGTGTGAATGTGGCCTTACACATTCCCGTTCTGGTGACATGGCAAGTGTGACAGACTAGGCCCTTGGGGATTGGCCTGTCTAATTTAGGCCTCTTGTGCATTCTATATTATGGATTATAGTTCCCATAGAAGTAGAGGGGACCATACTCTTTGTAAAATATGTCCATAAGATGCATATATATCAGCCAGTGTCGCATGAATCCATCAGAATAATATTTGTACCTGTTCTTTTGGACACAATATTGTACTAGTAATTTTTCTTAAGATCGGCATCTTGCTTAGATTTTTTTTTTCCAAAATATTTGTACTCTTCCGTAGTGCTGTTCCTTACAAAATGGTGAAAGGGAAGAATGAAACAGTCAAATGATAAAAAAAAAATAAGAATTTGTAAAAATACATTGTGTGTGTACATATATACAGTACAGCCCAAAAGTTTGGACACACCTTCTCATTTAAAGATTTTTCTGTATTTTCATGACTATGAAAATTGTAAATTCACACTGAAGGCATCAAAACTATGAATTAACACATGTGGAATTATATACGTAACAAAGTGTGAAACTGAAATTATGTCTTATATTCTAGGTTCTTCAAAGTAGCCACCTTTTGCTTTGATGACTGCTTTGCACACTCTTTGCATTCTCTTGATGAGCTTCAAGATGTAGTCACCGGGAATGGTTTTCACTTCACAGGTGTGCCCTGTCAGGTTTAATAAGTGGGATTTCTTGCCTTATAAATGGGGTTGGGACCATCAGTTGTGTTGTGCAGAAGTCTGGTGGATACACAGCTGATAGTTATACTGAATAGACTGTTAGAATTTGTATTATGGCAAGAAAAAAGCAGCCAAGTAAAGAAAAATGAGTGTCCATCATTACTTTAAGAAATGAAGGTCAGTCCGAAAAATTGGGAAAACTTTGAAAGTGTCCCCAAGTGCAGTGGCAAAAACCATCAAGCGCTACAAAGAAAGTGGCTCACATGAGGACCGCCCCAGGAAAGGAAGACCAAGAGTCACCTCTACTTCTGAGGATAAGTTTATCCGAGTAACCAGCCTCGGAAATCGCAGGTTAACAGCAGCTCAGATTAGAGACCAGGTCAATGCCACACAGAGTTCTAGCAGCAGACACATCTCTACAACAACTGTTAGGGCTTGTTTTCACTTGCGAGGAACACGTCCGTGTCTCGCATGTGGAAACGAAGCTCTGGCGCCGGCACTGTGGAGCGGAGCGTGCGGCCGCATAGCAACACATGGAGCCGCACGCTCCGCTCCGGAGTGCCGGCACCAGAGCTTCGTTTCCACATGCGAGACACGGACGTATTCCTCGCAAGTGAAAACAAGCCCTTAAGAGGAGAGTTTGTGCAGCAGGCCTTCATGGTAAAATAGCTGCTAGTATACCACTGCTAAGGACAGGCAACAAGCAGAAGAGACTTGTTTGGGCTAAAGAACACAAGGAATGGACATTAGACCAGTGGAAATCTGTGCTTTGATCTGATGAGTCCAAAATGGAGATCTTTGGTTCCAACCATCGTGTCTTTGTGTGACTCAGAAAAGGTGAATGGATGGACTGTACAAGCCTGGTTCCCACCGTGAAGCATGGAGGAGGAGGTGTGGGGGGTGCTTTGCTGGTGACACTGTTGGGGATTTATTCAAAATTGAAGGCATACTGAACCAGTATGGCTACCACAGCGCTCTTGCAGCGGCATGATATTCCATCCGGTTTGCATTTAGTTGGACCATCATTTATTTTTCAACAGGCCAATGACCCCAAACACACCTCCAGGCTGTGTAAGGGCTATGTGACCAAGAAGGAGAGTGATGGGGTGCTACACCAGATGACCTGGCCTCTACAGTCACCAGACCTGAACCCAATCGAGATGGTTTGGGGTGAGCTGGACCGCAGAGTGAAGGCAAAAGGGCCAACAAGTGCTAAGCATCTCTGGGAACTCCTTCAAGATTGTTGGAAGACCATTCCCGGTGACTACCTCTTGAAGCTCATCAAGAGAATGCCAAGAGTGCAAATCAGTCATCAAAGCAAAAGGTGGCTACTTTGAAGAACCTAGAATATGAGAATTTCAGTTGTTTCACATTTTTTTTAAACTATATAATTCCACATGTGTTAATTCATAGTTTTGATGCCTTCAGTGTAAATGTACAATTTACATAGTCATGAAATACAGAAAAATCTTTAAATGAGGTGTGTCCAAACTTTTGGCCTGTACTGTAATGTATGTATGTATGTGTATATATAATATATTTGAAGTGCAGCGTAGTGCACTGTGCAGTGATGAGGCAGTGACCCAGCAACGTTCAAAGCAAATGTTTATCTATGTAAATCTTTAATGTTCAACTCACAAAAACGCAGCACACGATATTCTCCAGATCGCAGCTTGAACCATATCCTCCAGTTTGCAGCCAATAAACACGCCAGTCCACTTCCGAGACCAGTTGCCGTGGGTGCCTGGCCTTCCAGCTGCCTTGGCTGTTTGGCTCCACTTGCCTGTGTTGCCTCACACAGGTGGAGCTCTGCAGAGCCTCCTGCTCTGTACTCCTCCAAACACCAGACTGACACTGAACCTGACACACCCAAACCCTTTACTGCAGGATTTTTAACTAGAATCTGTGGCCTTGTGCCACATGGAAAACTCGGCCAGGAAGGAAACAGACTGCCCCACTACCAACCTGTAGTCGGTTTCAAAAATAAAACTCCAGGAGGGGTCCTTAAATCTGCCCTGCACACATAGCATGCCCAAGACTAACACACTCCGTGCGCATTCTGGGGGGAACGCACAATGACCCTCACAAGTAACACCAGTCACTGCCTCACTTATATATACACTGCTCAGAAAAAAAGGGGGAACACTAAAATCCCACATCCTAGATATCACTAAATGAAATATTCCAGGTGTAAATCTTTATTCATTACATAATGGAAAGTGTTGAGAACAATAAAACCTAAAAATGATCAATGTAAATGATAACTAATATCCCACGGAGGTCTGGAGTTGGAATTATGCTCAAAATCAGAGTGGAAAATGAAGTTACAGGTTGATCCAACTTCAGTGGAAATGCCTCAAGACAAAGAAATGATGCTCAGTAGTGTGTGTGGCCTCCACGTTCCTGTATGATCTCCCTACAATGCCTGGGCATGCTCCTGATGAGGTGGCGGATGGTCTCCTGAGGGATCTCCTCGCCAACTAATGGACAGTCTGTGGTGCAACGTGATGTTGGTGGATAGTGCGAGATATGATGTCCCTGATTTGTGCAATCTGATTCAGGTCTGGGGAATGGGCGGGCTAGTCCATACCTTCAATGCTTTTGTCTTGCAGGAACTGCTGACACTCCAGCCACATGAGGTCTGGCATTTTCCTGCATTAGGAGGAACCCATGGCCAACCGCACCAGTATATGGTCTCACAAGAGGTCTGAGGATCTCGGTACCTTGTGGCAGTCAGGCTACCTCTGGTGAGCACATGGAGGGCTGTGCGGCCCTCCAAAGAAATGCCACCCCACACTATTACTGACCCACTGTTAAACCGGTCATGCTGAAGGATGTTGCAGGCAGCAGACCGCTCCCCATGGCGTCTCCAGACTCACGTCTGTCACATGTGCTCAGTGTGAACCTGCTTTCATCTATTAAGAGCACAGGGCGCCAGTGGCGACTTTGCCAATCCTGGTGTTCTGTGGCAAGTGCGAAGCATCCTGCACGGTTTTGGGCTGTGAGCACAACCCCCATCTGTGGACGTCGGCACTCGGACCATCCTCATGGTGTCGGCTTCTAACCATTTGTGCAGACACATGCACATTTGTGGCCTGCTGGAGGTCATTTTGCATGGCTCTGGCAGTGCTCCTCCCGTTCCTCCTTGCACAAAGGTTGAGGTAGCGGTCCTGCTGCTGGGTTGTTGCCCTCCTACGGCCCCCTCCATGTCTCCTGGTGTACTGGGCCTGTCTCCTGGTAGCGCCCCCAGCCTCTCGACACTACGCTGACAGACACCGCAAACCTTGCCACAGCTCGCATTGATGTGCCATCCTGGATGATCTGCACTACCTGAGCCACTTGTTTGGGTTGTAGAGTTCGTCTCATGCTACCATGAGTGTGAAAGCACAACCAACATTCAAAAGTGACCAAAACATCAGCCAGAAAGCATTGTTACTGAGATGTGGTCTGTGGTCCCCACCTGCAGAACCACTCCTTTATTGTGTCTTGATAATTGCCAATAATTTCCATCTGTTGTCTATTCCATTTGCACAACAGCATGTGAAATTGATTGTCAAACAGTGTTGCTTCCTAAGTGGACAGTTTGATTTCACAGAAGTTTGATTTAATTGGAGTTATATTCTGCTGTTCATGTTCCCTTTATTTTTTTGAGCAATATATATATATATATATATATATATATATACAGTGGGGCAAAAAAGTATTTAGTCAGTCAGCAATAGTGCAAGTTCCACCACTTAAAAAGATGAGAGGCGTCTGTAATTTACATCATAGGTAGACCTCAACTATGGGAGACAAACTGAGAAAAAAAAATCCAGAAAATCACATTGTCTGTTTTTTTAACATTTTATTTGCATATTATGGTGGAAAATAAGTATTTGGTCAGAAACAAACAATCAAGATTTCTGGCTCTCACAGACCTGTAACTTCTTCTTTAAGAGTCTCCTCTTTCCTCCACTCATTACCTGTAGTAATGGCACCTGTTTAAACTTGTTATCAGTATAAAAAGACACCTGTGCACACCCTCAAACAGTCTGACTCCAAACTCCACTATGGTGAAGACCAAAGAGCTGTCAAAGGACACCAGAAACAAAATTGTAGTCTTGCACCAGGCTAGGAAGACTGAATCTGCAATAGCCAACCAGCTTGGAGTGAAGAAATCAACAGTGGGAGCAATAATTAGAAAATGGAAGACATACAAGACCACTGATAATCTCCCTCGATCTGGGGCTCCACGCAAAATCCCACCCCGTGGGGTCAGAATGATCACAAGAACGGTGAGCAAAAATCCCAGAACCACGCGGGGGGACCTAGTGAATGAACTGCAGAGAGCTGGGACCAATGTAACAAGGCCTACCATAAGTAACACACTACGCCACCATGGACTCAGATCCTGCAGTGCTAGACGTGTCGCACTGCTTAAGCCAGTACATGTCCGGGCCCGTCTGAAGTTTGCTAGAGAGCATTTGGATGATCCAGAGGAGTTTTGGGAGAATGTCCTATGGTCTGATGAAACCAAACTGGAACTGTTTGGTAGAAACACAACTTGTCGTGTTTGGAGGAAAAAGAATACTGAGTTGCATCCATCAAACACCATACCTACTGTAAAGCATGGTGGTGGAAACATCATGCTTTGGGGCTGTTTCTCTGCAAAGGGGCCAGGACGACTGATCCGGGTACATGAAAGAATGAATGGGGCCATGTATCGTGAGATTTTGAGTGCAAACCTCCTTCCATCAGCAAGGGCATTGAAGATGAAACGTGGCTGGGTCTTTCAACATGACAATGATCCAAAGCACACCGCCAGGGCAACGAAGGAGTGGCTTCGTAAGAAGCATTTCAAGGTCCTGGAGTGGCCTAGCCAGTCTCCAGATCTCAACCCTATAGAAAACCTTTGAAGGGAGTTGAAAGTCCGTGTTGCCAAGCGAAAAGCCAAAAACATCACTGCTCTAGAGGAGATCTGCATGGAGGAATGGGCCAACATACCAACAACACTGTGTGGCAACCTTGTGAAGACTTACAGAAAACGTTTGACCTCTATCATTGCCAACAAAGGATATATTACAAAGTATTGAGATGAAATTTTGTTTCTGACCAAATACTTATTTTCCACCATAATATGCAAATAAAATGTTAAAAAACAGATAATGTGATTTTCTGGATTTTTTTTTCTCAGTTTGTCTCCCATAGTTGAGGTCTACCTATGATGTAAATTACAGACGCCCCTCATCTTTTTAAGTGGTGGAACTTGCACTATTGCTGACTGACTAAATACTTTTTTGCCCCACTGTGTATATATATATATATATATATATATATATATATATATATATATATATATATATATATATATATATCACAAGATTAGTATATCACAAAAAAGTTAATTGATTTCAGATTTTCAATACAGAAAGTGAAACTCATATTATAGTCATTGCAAAGAATGATCTATTTCAATTGTTTTCCTGTTAATGTTGATGATTATGGCTTTCAGCCAGTGAAAACCCAAAAGTCATTATCTCAGTAAATTAGAGTACTTTATAACACCAGCTTGAAAGATTATTTTAAAATCTGAAATGTTGGCCTACTGAAATGTATGTTCATTAAATGCACTCAGTACTTGGTCAGGGCTCCTTTTGTATCAATTACTGCATCATTACGACGTGGCATGGAGGTGATCAGTCTGTGGCACTGCTGAGGTGTTATGGAACTCCAGGTTCATTTGATAGCAGCCTTCAGCTCGTCTGCATTGTTGGGTCTGGTATCTCTCATCTTCCTCTTGACAATACTCCATAGATTCTCTATAGGGTTAAGGTCAGGCGAGTTTGCTGGCCAATCAAGCACAGTGATACTGTTTTTAAACCAGATATTGGTACTTTTGGGAGTGTGGACAGCTGCCAAGTCCTGCTGAAGAATGAAATTTCCATCTCCCAATACCTTGCTGGCAGAATGAAGCATGAAGTGCTCTAAAAAGTTCCCGGTAGACGGCTGCGCTGACTTTGATCTTGATAAAACACAGTGGACCTACACCAGTAGATGACATGGCTCACCAAACCATCACAGATTGTGGAAGCTTCACACTAGACCTCAAGCAGCTTGGATAGTGTGCCTCTCCACTCTTCCTCCAGACTCTGGGACCTTGATTTCCAAATGAAATACAAAATACTTTTATCTGAAAACAACACCTTGGACCACTGAGCAACAGTCCAGTTCTTTTTCTCTTTGGCCCAGGTAAGACGCTTCTGGCATTGTCTATTGATCATGAGTGGCTTGACACAAGGAATGTGACACTTGTAGTCCATGTCCTGGATACCTCTGTGTGTGGTGGCTCTGGAAGCAATGACTCCAGCAGCGTTCACTCCTTCTGAATCTCCCCCAAACTTTTGAATGGCCTTTTCTGAACAATCCTTTCAAGGCTGCTGTTATCCCGGTTGCTTGTGCACCTTTTTCTACCACACCTTTTTCTTCCACTCAACTGTCCAGTAATATGCTTGGATACAGCACTCTGTGAACAGCCAGCTTCTTTAGCGATGACCTTGCATTTTGATGTACAGTATCCCCGTCTCATGTACAGCACCATGGAATTAATGGTGCTATATAAATAAATAATAATAATGACCTTTTGTGGCTTATCCTCCTTGTGGAGTGTATCAGTAACAGCCTTCTGGACATCTGTCAAGTCAGCCGTCTTCCCCATGATTGTGGAGCCTACTGAAACGGACATAGGGACCTTTTTAAATACTTACGAAGCCTTTGGAGGTGTTTTTGTTAATTAGTTACTGAGATAATGACTTTTGGGTTTTTATTGGCTATAAGCCATAATCATCAATATTAACAGAATTAAACACTTGAAATAGATCACTCTTTGTAATGACTATATAATGAGATTCACCTTTTGTATTGAAGGACTGAAATAAATTAACTTTTTGATGAAATCCTAATTTTGTGAGAATATATAATATATATATATATATTTACATTCCGTCTATATAGCTGCCAGGGTCACAGATTACACGAATGTATTCCACTACAATGTCACTGATGGAGTGCAAATCTTCACAATAGAGAATATGGCTTTTTTTTTTGCTCAGTCTAGTCCCCTAACTCCTGAAAGTGCCAATATCTTTATTTGCTCTTTCCTTCCAAGGCGTTTGAGACAAAATCATTTTCAGTGTTGCATAGCCCCAGGCTAGGATTTTGCATGCATTAGCAAATAGCATTTATATTCTCCATTTTCTCCCTTATGTGTATTTATATAAATACCCATCGTGTTCAATCGCTAACCGCATTCAAACATTATTGAAAGGATTGCTTTGTGGCACTGCATCTGTAACAAGCCTGCAGCAACCTCCAATTTGTAGGCTTCCCGGTTTAATTTCAGCTATACATACAGTACTTGATGTGAGCTTTTGAGGATAAGCTGGTGTTGTGCTGAATCTATTTCTATAGGAATATGTCTGTATTGTAAATCTGCTAAATAACGGTCTGTAGCCAAACAGCCAAAATCATTATTTTCAAGTCTGAATACACGTGCTGCTTTATGGACTCTCACAATCCAGATGTTTTATTGTAGTGGATGGGATTTTGAAAACGGTAGCCATGTGATTATCTATAGTTTATTCCTTTTTTTTTTTGTTTCTTTTAAAGAAAATCAGTCATCAGGTTTTTGCTACCCCATCTGAGGGCAGCATAATGTAGAGAGAGACCCTGATTCCAGCAATGTATCACTTACTGGGCTGTTTGCTGCATTGATAAGAGAACCCCTGTATAACCCTGCCCACACCTCTGATTGCCAGCTTTTTGTGTACACCTCATAGGCAGAAAGCTGTCAGTCATGGTTGGGATGATAGATAGCTCATGAATATTTGGAAAACTACATGGCAGGAGGTGTACTAATACTCTAGTGATAAAATTACCGTTTTCTCAGCAGCAGGTTATCTAAACCATGGGTCCCCAACTCCAGTCCTCAAGGCCCACCAACATGTCATGTTTTCAGGATTTCCTTAGTCTTGCCCAGGTAATAATTGCATCACCTGTGCAATGCAAAGGAAATCCTGAAAACATGACCTGTTGGTGGGCCTTGAGGACTGGAGTTGGGGACCCCTGATCTAAACTACAAAAACAGCCCATTAAGTGACACATCGTTGGAATTTGACCATACATTATGCTGCTCTTGGATTAGGTGGCAAAAACCTGGTGCCATATTCCTTTTAAAGGGTGATTCACCAGGACTAGCCTCCTTGACTGAAGCATCTTGTACCCTAAGGAAATATTTCTATATTTTTTTACATGGATTTTGGAGCAGATTCTGCTCCAAAATCAGCATGAAAAATCCATTCAAATAATATTTGAATCGGTTTCCTATTCATCTCAATAGGAAAACATATAGCATACATCGTGATGTTTGTTTTTCCTCCACACTTTGGTAAATTTTTTGCATTTAAAAATGTCTAAATTGACACTGTCTAAAAATCACAATTTTAGTAAGTCAGCCCCATGGACGTAATAAACCCTCCTATTGTCTTGGGAATTGATCTGCAGGGATTTGAGCTCCCAGTCTCCATTTTACTCACGCAGGCCATGTGCTCCAAACGCCATTCGATATACCACTCCGGCACACATAATATACACACATAGCATCACTGTACAAATAGTCTGAAGGATTAAATTTAGATCTGCCAGCGTCATAATTTTCTGAACGGTGGCACTCAGAAAGGTTAATCAGTGCTAAGTTGCTGGGATGTGAGCATTTAAAAGCATCTTTATTCCCATAAATGTAATATCCATGCTGTTTATAAAACAGTAATTTGCCTAAGCAGCAATGCCGAGTCTGGAGAGGACCCGACTATAAATAATCTCATAATATTTTAGACGTCTCGCTAAAAGCTCCATGCTAGCATCTACTATATTGAATTTGCAGTAAAGATTTGTGCTTATTTTGCCCTGTGCTGTGGAATTAATGCTCACTCCAGAAATTCATAAACCTCTCCTGTGCTAACACATTGGCGTGTGCCACGTCTAGAAGCCCCAACTTCTGCTGCGGCTCTATAGTGATTGCACCTTGTGTAATCAGCCGTAGACTTGTTTCCTTGGGATTATTTCTCGTGTTCTACTTTTCCTGGGTTCATATAGGGACGTTGTCAAATTATCTGTCAGAACATGGCGTATCAAGTGATTACAACTGTACTCAATCAAACAGGAGGGTACAGTAATCTGAATGGAGTTGTTGTGGCGGCACGCACATGGATCTCCACAAGCCTCATTCAGTTGAATGGGACATTTTTGTCGTAGACTTCCTAATATGGATTTTGTTTTGTGAAAATGATGGCGTTAAGTTGCATGTTTCACCCTTTGCAATGAAATCCGGTGACAGCTGCAGCATGAATTCACTTGATGCAGACTTCAAATCAGCTCTGGTCAATTTACAAGGTGGATAATTTCCCTGGTATGTACATTCAATTTCTTAAAGAGAATGTAAAATAATAACTTGCAGATATAGGGTTAATTTGTAGGTTAATAACATGAAGATTTGAGGTTGTGTGTTATAAAAATCACATAGGCAGCTTAACAATGCAACTATTTTTATTCCATACGTCGATGGTTCTACAACAAATCCAAGTAGATGGCCAACATACAATGTCCTCAGTCCACAAGTTCCCAATCTGAGATCTGCAGTTCCACTGGGCCCGTACCAGGCGATACCCACGGTCTCCCAACTTTTGGTTGGCCAACAGCTTTTGGTATCTTCAGCCGGTATAGTGTGCAGTCACAGCCTATGTTCCTTCAGTCGATGGATATCACGACAGCTCATGGATTCCCCTCCAGCCATCAATCGACCTCCAAAACTCCATTGATCATCCATCCTTCCCAGCTTGGATCCTCTCCCTTCGAAGTCACTCCCAACAACTTCCTGATTCAATCCTTGTGTCTTTTTCTCCCTCCCACGTAAATGTTTTTCTTTAGCTCACAGAATGAAGCCTATTCCATCATCTGGGACTTTCATGCAAGACCCCTTGTGGTGACGGCTCCCCTGGGTCTACTGTCTCCATCCACACACTGGGCCTGGACTGAAAGAACAATGGATTGAGACCTTGAGATATAGAAGGGATTGATAGGATGATTGCTTTAATGTACCTTCACACTGAACAACTTAACAACGATATCGCTAGCGATCCGTGACGTTGCAGCGTCCTGGATAGCGATATCGTTGTGTTTGACACGCAGCAGCGATCAGGATCCTGCTGTGACATCGTTGGTCGGAGCAGAAAGGCCAGAACTTTATTTCGTCGCTGGATCTCCCGCAGACATCGCTGAATTGGCGTGTGTGACGCCGATTCAGCGATGTCTTCACTGGTAACCCGATGTTTACCCTGGTTACCAGTGTAAATGTAAAAAAAAAAAAAACAACATACTTACATTCCGGTGTCTGTCGCGTCCCCCGGCGTTCTGCTTCCCTGCACTGTGAGCGCCGGCTGGCCGTAAAGCACAGCGGTGACGTCACCGCTCTGCTTTACGGCTGGCGCTTACACAGTGCTGGGAAGCAGAACGCCGGGGGACGTGACAGACACCGGAATGTAAGTATGTAGTGTTTGGTTTTTTTTTTACATTTACACTGGTAACCAGGGTAAACATCGGGTTACTAAGCGCGGCCCTGTGCTTAGTAACCCGATGTTTACCCTGGTTACCCGGGGACCTCGGAATCGTTGGTCGCTGGAGAGCTGTCTGTGTGACAGCTCTCCAACGACCACACAGCAACGCTGCAGCGATCGGCATCGTTGTCTAGATCGCTGCAGCATCGCTAAATGTGACGGTACCTTAACATTTACCTTTAGCAATCTACTGTCTGGCCTTAGGAACTGCCAGCTATCAGCCATAGAGTTGGCTACCGCTGCAGTCATCCATGATTCAGTATAGTGAGAGATGGCTGTAAGCGTGCCTGTCCCCACTGTGACTGACAGCTCACTCAGCAGTGCATCAATATAGAGCAAGCTGTGAGTCTGCATTTGGGTGTTCATTCGCTGCACACAGTATAGTGAGTGGTAGCTGTAATTGCTCCGTGCATGGCTGTATGACTGAAAGCAGTCAAAATTTTGCTATCTCCATTGCAAATTAGGTTTATTTGTAGATCTTGCTAATGGTTGACTTTTGCAGTAAACCAATGAAAGAACAATTTACACACAAAATGCGCTTCTAAGGATTCTTAGCCTGTTTCTCAAGTGCACTGGCATGCCTAGTTCCCAAATATTCTTATGTTTGCATACTGCTACCACCTTCAAATCCCATCAAAGATTTACTATGGGATTCAAGTCAGACAATTGTGACAGCCTCTCCAGAATCTTCCAGTATTTTCTTTTTTCAAATCTTGATGTGCTTTTTGGAAGGTCCAAAGAGGCTCAAGCTTCAGCTACCCCATGGGATGACATTTTTCTCTTAGGATTCATTTTGCCTTCTACATTCTGCAGTTTTCCAGTTCAAGAGGAAGCAAAGAAGCCACAGATTATCTCAAATCAACTGCCATGATTAACTTTAGTCATCCCCAAACTACCGCCATGCTTCCCTGTAAGCAGGGTGTTCCTGATCCATAAGCCTAAAGAGATCCAATTGTGTTCTCTTCTGTTCATTCTACAGAACAGAATCCCAAAACTTCTGTAGCTTTTTAAAATATGATTTTGCGTGTTTTTGTGCTTTTGACTTAGTAGAGGTGTACATCTTGGATAATGGGCATGTAGACCTTCAGCATTTAGTATGCTTTTAGGCCACATTTACACATTTAGTATTTAACATTAGTATTTGCAGCCAAAACCAAGAGTAGGTGAAAAATGCAGAAGAGGTGAACGTGTTTCTATTATACTTTTCCTCTGATTATTCTGCCCTGCATTTACAAATACTCATGTAAACTACTGAACATTTGAACATGGTCTTTCTGTACAATCTAAAACCTCAGTGCCTGCTACAACCAAACCTTTCTGCAGGTCCTTTTTTACTATCGCTGCCTGCCTCCTCAGGAATCTGAAAGCTACCTCTTTCTGCCATGTCCAGATTGTGTGCACTGTCACAAGATCACCTGGGGACATGGTGGTCAGAGCGCAGACAGTATGGGAGGGAAGCATGTATGATATTTTTTTTTTTTTACGCTCCTCAACATTGAAATTGCAACACTAAGAATGAAAAGTGGTGAAGTTCTGGAAATCACAGGAGTGATAGACATGTTCATGGTATGCAAATGATGAAAAAGTTATTAATGCTTGTCTGATGAATGTTCTGCCTAGCTGAATGCATTTAGGCACACAAATCATAAAGATCTGCTTCTGGCAGCTCCCTTTTTCAATTGTTGACCAATGACAACCCAGAACCTGGAAGTGTCTGGTGGGAAACAAGTCCATAGATGCTGCAGGCCTAAACATGGTAACATTTTCATGTTGAAAAACCACTTCTGGGCAATTCTGGAGGAACCAGTGGTTCCATGTCCAAATCAAAAGGAGTAGGACCAATGTTGCATGCCTTTGTGAAGACTTCTTCATGGCCATGTGTATTAGTCAGATTTGAAGAATGGTTCATTCTGTAGATTTCGCAAGCCAAGTCTAAGGTGTCAGGATCTTCACAATCCATCAGGAGACATTTGCCTGACATTGTGCTCCAAGCCAGACGGTCAGCTACAGGTGTTACATTAACCTTATGCCGATGTTCTCCAAGGCTATCATGGTGCACAGCAAGATGGCAATGGAAGCTGGAATGGAGGTCTAGTCTCTTCAGCCATGAGTCCTGCACATTTATTTTATTTATTTTACTCGCTTGTATAGCACCATTAATATCCACAGCGCTTTACACACATTATCATCACTTTCCCCATTGGGGCTCACAATCTAGATTCCCTATCAGTATGTCTTTGTAGTGGGGGAAACTGGAGACCCCCAGAGGAAACCCACGCAAACACAAGGAGAACATTAAAACTCATTGCAGATGTTGTCCTTGGTCCAGTATAATGGACATATACCAATGTTTCTTTTTTTCTTATCCAATCCTGGTTTTGACAAATATGAAAGAAGAAAGGTCCTCCAGACAAGAATTCTATTCTTGTCTGGAGGACCTTTGTTCTTTCATATTTATCTAAATCACGGTCCTCCGTGTTTAATTATTGGGGCATCTTTTTCATGGTTCCATTCCTGGTTTTATCTACAATACTTGCAGCAAAAACCTGCAGAAATCCTGACTGTGGCCTCAGCCTTAGTGATTCTATTAAGAGGGATGAATAAAGGAGACTGCAGTACTCCGTAAAAGTGGCATTTAGTGATAATTTTGTAAAATCCACTTGTTATGTTAAGGCCCCTTCACATTAAGCAACGCTGCAGCGATACCGACAACGATCCGGATCACTGCAGCGTCGCTGTTTGGTCGCTGGAGAGCTGTCACACAGACCGCTCTCCAGCGACCAACGATGCCGGTAACCAGGGTAAACATAGGGTAACTAAGCACAGGGCCGCGCTTAGTAACCCGATGTTTACCCTGGTTACCAGCGTAAAAGTAAAAAAAAAAAAACACTACATACTTACCTACCGCTGTCTGTCCCCGGCGCTCTGCTTCTCTGCTCTCCTCCTGTACTGGCTGTGAGCACAGCGGCCGGAAAGCAGAGCGGTGACGTCACTGCTCTGCTTTCCGGCTGACCGACGCTCACAGCCAGTACAGGAGGAGTGCAGAGCACAGCGCCGGGGACAGACAGCGGTAGGTAAGTATGTAGTGTTTTTTTTTTTTTTACTTTTACGCTGGTAACCAGGGTAAACATCGGGTTACTAAGCGCGGCCCTGCGCTTAGTAGCCCGATGTTTACCCTGGTTACCAGTGAAGACATCGCTGGATCGGTGTCACACACGCCGATCCAGCGATGTCCACGGGAGATCCAGCGACGAAATAAAGTTCTGGACTTTGTTCAGCGACCAACGATCTCCCAGCAGGGGCCTGATCGTTGGTCGCTGTCACACATAACGATTTCCTTAACGATATCGTTGCTACGTCACAAAAAGCAACGATATCGTTAACGATATCGTTATGTGTGAAGGTACCTTTAGTTGTGTTGAGCTATTTAAAATGTTCTTGTTCATTGCAAGCAGAAAGGTTTTCTGAAGGATGGCAATGGGGCATAGAGTTTGAGGGGAACTGCTGTCTACCACCACTTGGAGACATGTAGTCATTAAATTGTTTAGTAGATCCTTCCTATTGTAAATACGTATTGATTGTAACAATCTGTAGCTAAATTGATACTGAAAAGTGTGAAACATAATACTGTGGGATGTAGAATAAAATGTGGGGTGAGGAGGTTAGAAGTATTTTACACCGCAAACAATACAGCTTAGCAGTTACTGCAGTATCACTGATGGCCAGTAGATGTCACTGTGATACCCCCATTTCTCCATAGAGCACTTTATGGCACAGTTATAAAGCATGTTTGTAATAAAAAGAATGGACACAGAAACTGATGTGTGGACTTTTTTTTGCCCTTTGTCTTTCTTTTCAAATCCAATGCTCCATAGGTAGCAAACAGTTGTTCCCCATGGGTCAATACAAAGTAGTGCTATGAATTAATTTTTTTTTATTGTTATTTCATCGTATACAGTTATTAGTATATGCAAAATCTTTTCACAAATAGAGCAGGGAAGTCTATCGCAATTTAAATGGTGTTTGTCATTTCAGCAACTGTTACATAAATCAATAGTGCAAATAAATATTAGACACTTTATTATTTATCCTATAGAAATATGATTTTCTCCACCTATGATCCACTTTTTGAACACTCGCCTCCTGCTTTAATCATTAACTGAAAAAACGCTCAAATCATTCTTAGTCTAAACAAAATAACAACTGATTACTGAAGTCTGAGGATGAATAGCTGAGTGAAAAAGGTAGAGAGAGATACACAGACTACCACTGCTGTTTCTACTAAGTGTTTTATCTCACTCTAGAGATGGATTCACAGCCACACTGTTCAGTACATCTGTAAAATGTCCTCCTACAATCAATGTGCTACACAAAGGCTTGAGAGCAGGAATCCCACTGTTTCTGTGTGTGTAATGTCTCTACCCACTAGATCAGAGACGGCTGATAGAATTACAGAGCCTGAAGAAGGAAAGTGCCTGTGGCCCTGTGTTCACTCTAACCTGCGGCTTAGTGAGTCCACCTCACCAGGAGAGCCTAACAGCATAATTGTGAATGCACTCTGGAGTATATTAAGATGGGAGTAGCATGATGTAGGGGCATAGACCCCGATTCCAGCAGTGTCTTACTGGGCTGCTTGTAGTAGTTTAATACAAGTGTATTGTTTGAGATTATCACTAGAGGACAAGTTATCTTGCACCATGTAGTCCTGCTGCTCTCTATTACTGCACCCTCAGTACTGATTAGAAGTAGGGATGGACAGACCGCTGGAAGTTTGGGTTCTGGTACCTGACCCGAACTTTTTAAAAAGTTTGGTTCAGGTACCAGAACAGTACCTAAACTTCCACCAGAACCAGAACCCCATTGAAAATAATGTCTCTCGCTCTCTTTTTTTTTTTTTCTCTTTCTGTCTCTTTTTCTCTTTCTACGGACTTACCTTGAACACTGCATCGGATTTCAGCGGAAAGTCTGTGTCCAGCGTTCAGGACCGAACACTGACTGTCCGGTATGAACGCCGAACATTTCTGTCTGGGTTCCCCCATCTTTAATTAGCAGATTTCTGCCTATCCACAATGCACACAGTGAGATGCCAATCAATCATGTAGGTGGGTTATACAGAGTGCAGCATTCAGAGAACTGCTAGATCTTCAACAAATAAAACGGTGATTTTATCAAAACTGCAGCAAGCAGCCCAGTAAGTGACACATTGCTGGAATCAGTACCTCTGTCCCTACATCATGCTGTGCTCAGATTACATAGAAAAAAACCTGGTGACAGATTCCCTTTAAGTAATGCAATGAAGTTTCAGGGATACTCATCTTTTCATATATTTCCAATGTAAAACTGTGTTAAAAAGTGGTGGACATTCAGTTTAATAAAAGGATTGTGCAAAATAATAATAAGGAACAAATTGGTGTAGTGATTTGCCTGTTTAATGACCTCTTTAGTTTCTCCTTGAATCGTATTTTTGTAGGAACTTGTTATCTTATTGATCACAATATTCAAAAATGACAATTGTGATTTTTTTTTTTGATTATCATTCCTCCCAAAAAAAATACATTAAAAACTGATAAAAAATCATATCCACCCCAAATTGGTATATATTTAAAACCAGCAACTCGCTATGCAAAACAAAGAGCTCACACTCTGCCTCATTATTAAAATTTTTTAAATATTACAGGTCTCGGAAACTATGTGAGTTTGGTGTTATTGTTATTATACTGACCTGGAAAATGAAACATTTGAGTCATTTTCCATATAGAACGAACGCCGTGAAAGCAATTTCCAAAATAGAAAGGTGGAATTGCATATTTTTCACTATTTCACCGTACTTTCCCAGTACATTATGCGTTAAAACGAATGGTGTCGTTCAAGACAATTTTTTTTTCCAAACATCAAGCCTTTATGTCAGCAAAAAATCAAATGTTATGGCTCTTTAAAGAAGGTGAAGAAAAAAATGTGCTAAAATGAAAAATAGAGTGGTCCTTAAGGGGTTAAGCTCATGCCAAAGAACGACCACTTAAGGCCTCTTTCACACGTCCAGATAATTCCAGTACCGGAGAAATCAGTACCGGAGTTATCCGTGTCCGTGTGCTCACGTGGCACATCAGTGTGGCACACGTGCGACAGCCGTGTGCCGACTGAGGACCACACGGACTGTGCAGGAGACAGCGCTACAGTTAAGCGCTGTCCCCTGCGTGTGGTGCTGCGCATATTCATCACTGTAATGAGCGGTATCATGTGACCGCTCGCACAGGACCTGCTGCCGACGCTGAGAGCATACATCGCCTGAGCTGGGTGAGTATTTCTCGGCAAGCGGGCAGGCGCACAGGGGATGGGAGGCGGTAGGGGAACCACAAACTTTATTTTTAACACCAGAGACACTGACCTGTGAAAGAGGCCTAAAGGAGCAAATGGAAGCTTTTACCAGGTCATTGAAAAAACTAAAAAATCGAGAAAATCTAGAACATTTGTAAGTGCACAAAGCTCACAGCCACGCTATATTGTAGAGGGCTTGTTTGAGGGATGAGTTGTATTTTTCGGTGGCTCCATTTGAGGTGCATATGACTTACAGAAGTTATAGAAAGCAACGTATTTGGCATTGTACACATATAAATTATGCACTTGTTTATTTCATGGGTTGGTACCATTAGCAATACCAATTAAGCCTTTTTTTTATGTTTTGCCACTTTTGTACAATAGTATACAAAAAATAGTTATTGTGTCAATTGCAGGGATACTAAATATGCTTTTTTTTGTACTTCAGTCTTGATGCAGACTCCATTGGAGGAAGAGACTAAGGCCGGGGTCACACTTGCGAGTGTAATGTGAGAAACTCGCCTCAATACCCTGCACTGCCGCCGGCACTTGGGACCGGAGTGTGCAGCGGCGTGTATTTCTATGTAGCTGAACGCTCCGGTCCCGAGTGACGGCGGCAGTGTCGGGTATTGATGCGAGAGACTCGTGTGAGGTTCTCGCAATGCACTCGCAAGTCTGACACCGGCCTAAGGCTGGAGTCACACAAACAAATTTTCTCTCATTCTAAGGAATCGGGTCAATTATACAAATGATGCTCTAATCAGAGTGTGATCCGATTCTCTCGGATGAGGAGAAGATGGAGAAAAAAAATGTCTCCAAGTACATCATTTCGTCAGTTCATGGAAATCGAACATCCAATTGCAGTCCGATGTTTTCCACGAACTCATTGACGTTCATCGCCAAGTGTGATTCGAATATCGGATCAAACTCAGTCATGCTGTGATTTTTTTTCCTCAGACAGACCCTGTTCAAGGAAGACATTGGACATAGAGTAACATGGGGACAAGAGCGATCTGTTAAAACAATTGATAGCACTCGTTGGATTATGGTCGTCTGCATGAGTGTAAAGTACATTTCTGCTATAATTCATGCTACTTTTATGGCGTAAAGTTTAATGAAATTGCTGGGCCGTGCTAGGCTACGCCTCCCTCTGATTAGCTGTTGGAACTTTTAAAAAAAAAAAAACATTTGCAACAGTTTTATCAATGATGAACCATTAAATTGAAAGGTTCAGAGGTTCCAGAGTGGACTAATGCAACATGTAATTGCACTTTCAGGCCGAGGCAACTTTAGCCGCTACACACGTTGCTTGGCCAAAGAGCACATCTATGCGATTTTCTATAAAGTGAATGTACAAGATGCCTCAGCACCCATGACCCATGTCACAGCCCCTTGCAGGTCGCTTCATGACCACGCTCTTTTTCCATATGATCTTCACCCTCTCATGGTGTGATGTGACCTAAGTCGTGTGTATTCCTCTATGTAAACTTTCTTTGACGTTTTGCTAGTGTCAGCACCATGAAAGTTCTAAGCTCCTAGGTTCCCCTTTGTGGTTGCTGCCAAAAACAGTACTTTATCATTTACCTCTATGTTTTTTCAGAGAATGTGGAGCTCTCTTTTAGAAAAAAACGGAGCACTGGCTGCTATAAAGAATATTCAAGAACTAAATCAGCACAGAATTTGGACATGGGTACAACTTCATGAACTTGGAATAAACTAAGAAAAACTTCAAAAGATGGAGGCTATAATACTTTACATTTTTCTATACACGCAGAAGGTTTAATACGCGCCAATTTTAATAGTAATTGCACTCTTTGCATAAATCCGTCGTACACGTGAATATAAGAAACAATATATTTTATCAGAGAAATGTGCTTCTTTTCTCTACTTGTCATTTTTTGTCTCCTGTACTGATCATTTACTATCAAAAACTGCTCAAATCTGTCAACAAATCTGTCTGCACTGTGCAGTGGAAAGGGGAGAAGCTGGAGGGATAAAAAAGGCAGGGAACAGAGAAAATTCTTTGGAAAAAACTGCTAAAACTACAGCATACCAGCCATTGTGCTGTTCACATGTTGTGTTTTTCCTTGGCAAGGAATAAAGTATTTTATAGTGCCAGCAAAGTGAATGAGATTTCTGAAAATCTAATGTACATGCTTCTTTTTTTTTCCCTCTCAGATTAGAACCTTTAAAACATTTTTTTTAATTCAAATGTTCTTTTCCAAAGGTTTTAGCAGTGTCTAAATTATTGTTGAAGTAAATAAAAAACGGAAGTAAGGACGCATCAAAAGTGTGAAAATTTTACCCAGTGTTTTTCCTGCCAACATTCTAGTTTTTCTAAACGTGTGCACACATTCATTTATTGAGCAGAAACAATCTATTCTGAAAGGGCAGTTGCTCTTTGACTTCAGTATGTGAAAGTTTATCTGATGCTTTTGCAGCGCCCCAGAGACCTGGTCGTTGCAGTATGGCACTCTGCCGCTAAGGGGAGTAGCGGTACGTCTGATGGCACTAAGGAGTTCTCCTGACCAGGTATCACCAGAACCACATTACACTTCACACTCCGGCCACTAGGGGGAGAAAAAGGCTTTATTTATTGGGCCACTCCTCACACTGGTAAAACTAGGGGTTTGGGAGGAAGTTATTCAGAAGCTGACTGGGTTGGATTCAGGCAACATCCCGTGGCAGGGGGTGTTGCAGGGAGAAGGCACAGGGGGGCCCCTGTCAGGCGTGGGAACCTGACAGGTGCCTAGCGAACAGAACGTAACGGAACCGCGCCTGCACACCCTGCGGCGGTATCCTAAGAAAGAGACACGATGGGAAGGATATTGTGTAAACGTGTAAACGAGATCAAGCACAAAGGAGAGCCAGTAAGAGTCGTGCCTAGAGAGAGAGAGGCAACATCTTACTGAGGCGCGTAGTCGGTGGCCGGAACACCGTAGGAGTAACTGACTTCAGGCCTTACTTCAAACTCCGCTAGACAGTTAATCATAGGTTGGCTGTCTACCTTACTACACCGACGAAGACATAGGGGGCAACATTGGGAGAGGGGCGTCTCTAGGGTCCCGAAGACCTCCAAGCCTTCCCATCATACACGTGGCGTCCTAGCCATAACATATCTGGGGGACTTTATAAACTAGTAACATCTGGAACTAAAGAACGAGAGAGAGAGCTGTAGAGAACGAACGAAAGAGAACAGCAGTTGTGAGGACTATTCCGAATGCTCAGCAGGATAGGACTACAACACACAGGCGCTATTGGTAGGCAACGATTTCCATCTGCGAGGGAAACTCTGGATGTGCCCATCGGACCAGCCGGTCTCGGAGAGCCCTGTTAAACGTACTCTGGATTGAGGATCCTGAAGCCTTCAGTAAAGAGGTAAAGAGACTGCAACCTTGTGTCCTCATTATTGACTGTACCTCACACCATCATCATCCTTCTTACTGGGAAGCCCTGGGGACATACTTCACCTGTGGGAAGGTATACCATCCAGCTGCCATTCCATCACCCCAGTGGACCCCATAGCAGCGTCGGTCACCCTGAACGAACACCACAGGTGGCGTCACGAACCACTGACAGACTGTTCCACTACTTTCATTGGACGCCCCTTAGCAGGGTCGCGGACCGGGTCTAGCCACCGTGACAGCCTCAGAACCGAACCAGAGAGGCCCGGTACCGAAACGTGTGGCCCTGTGTCTGGGGGCACTCCACTTTTAGGGGAGATACTAATAAAAAATGATGAAATATTTATATACCTTTACTTTTTGTAATTATATTTGTTATCTATTACTCGGGTTTAAATTATATTAGTATAATATCGTATGTAACCTGTTCTTATTTCACGAGAACCTGGCGACTATTCTTACAAATCTCGACTGTTGGCACCGTCAGTGTTTGTTTACAAATAAGTTAGTGAGATATCTTTTTTGTTCCAAAAAGAAACATAAAAAAGCTGGCTTATCTAAACTACAATGGTGCCAGCACTACCCAATGGGCATACCATTCACAGCTGGATGCCAGCGCCAGTAGCAGGATTGCTACAACTGAAACAGACCTGCCATAAGCCCTTTCAGTCATTACAAGTTACTGAGACTATTTCCATGTGAAATTATGGGATAGGAAGAGCCAAATTGAGTCTCTGGATTGTTTTATAAAGGGAGTTACGGAACATTTTGCCTATAATCCAAAGAATCTGTAAAACACAGATGTCACACTTCTACTAACCGAGTAGATGCATTTAGGAGATTTAACCAAAGTCTTAAAGACTAAAGAATAATTGTCATGACGAATTGAACTTCTTTTTGTTTTGAACGGTGAGTCTTTTTAGACCAACCATACATATACAGTTGAAACCAGAAGTTTACATACGCTATATAAAAAGACACATTTGCATGTTTTTCTCAATATCTAACATGAAATCAAAATAAACCTTTCCCGTTTTAGGTCAATTAGGATTATCATAATTAATAATATTTGCCAAATGCTAGAATAATGAGCGAGAGAATGTTTTAAGGCATTTTTATTACTCACTGCAAAGTCAAAAGTTTACATACACTAAGATTACTATGCCTTTAAACATTTCTGGATTGCCAATATGATGATTGTATGTTTGGAAGCTTCTGACAGGTTTTTTGGCAACATCTGAGTTAATTAGACAAGCGCCTGTGGATGTATTTTTAATACACACCTGAAAAACACTGCCTCTTTGTGTAGCATCATGGGAAAGCCTAATAATGAAATCAGCCAAGGTATCAGGAAGAGAATTGTGGACTTGCACAAGTCTGGCTCATGCTTAGGTGCAATTTCAAGATCCCTGAAGGTGCCTCGTTCATCTGTACAAACAATTATACGCAAGTACAAAAAAGATGGAAATGTCCAGTCATCATACCGCTTAGGAAGGAGATGGATTCTGTGTCCCAGAGATGAACATGCTTTGGTCCGACATGTGCATATCAACCCAAGGACAAAAGCAAAAGACCTTCTGAAGATGATGGGGGAAGCTGGTAAGATTGTGTCAGCATCCACAGTGAAACGAGTACTGTATCAACATAGGCTGAAAGGCCACTCTGCCAGAAAGAAAACATTACTCCAAAAGAAACAAAAAAGCCAGATTAATGTTTGCAAATGCACACAAGAACAAAGACCTTATGTCACGATTCCGCTGCTCAGAGTGTCTGGGACTCAGTGATGGACATCTCTGTCATCCTGTCCTCTGCTGGGGTGTGCTGAGCTGTCAGTGCTTCGATTGACAGCTCAGTTGACCAATCTGACTGGGATGGGCAGAGATTTCCACATGTGCTCCCTATTCTTGATAATTGCCCTGCTATTGAGGTGAGCTGTCTGGCCCAGATCACTGACAGTCAAAAGCTTGTTCTAAGGTTGTGCTGTCTGGTGTGTGTTGACCTGTTCCCTGTGCTGTAAGTTCTGGTCTTCTTTTGCTGACCTTTGGATTGTGTTCTGACTACCCTTTTGTTATTGCCCCAGTGCATCTGATATTCTGCTGCTGACCTTTGGCCCATGTTCTGACTACCCGTTTCTTATTGCCCCTTTGCTTATCTGCTATTCTTCTGGTTTTCTGACTCTGGTATTCAGACCCTGGCATATGACTTGACTTACAACTTTTGGTATTGACCCCAGAACGTCTGACTTCACTGACTCAAGGCCTGGCCGTGGGTTGTGACTGGCGTCATACCTTAATTTCTGAAGAGATGTTCTGTGGTTTGATGAAACTATAATTTAAATTTTGGGGGCATAATGACGATCGTTACATTTGGAGGAAAAAGGGAGAAGCTTTGAAGCCTAAGAACAATACCCACCCAACTGTGAAACACGGTGGTGTCAGCATCATGTTGTGGGGTTGTTGTGCTGCAGGAGGGACTGGTGCACATGACAAAATAGATGGCATCATGAGAAAAGAAGATTATGTCACAATATTGAAGAAACATCTCAAGACATCAGCCAGGAAGTTAAGGCTTGGACAGAAATGGGTCTTCCAAATGGACAATGACCCAAAGCATACTGCCAAAATTGTAACTAAGTGGTTTGAGGATAACAAAGTCAATGTTTTGGAGTGACCATCACAAAGCCCTGATCTCAATCCTATTGAAAATTTATGGGCAAAGCTGAGAAGGCAGGTGCGAGCAAGGTGGCCTACAAACCTGTATTAGTTACACTAGATTTCTCAGGAGGAATAGGCTCAAATTCTGACCAACTATTGTGAGAAGTGTTGTGATAGGCAATTCAGTATCACAATGGACATAGCGGTCAGAGCACATACAGTGATCTGACAATAACCCAAAATAATAGAACGAGCTCTGAGACGTGGGAACTCTGCAGACCGCAATCCCTAATCCTCTCCAAACAACACTAGAGGCAGCCGTGGATTGCGCCTAACTCTGCCTATGCAACTCGACACAGCCTGAGAAACTAACTAGCCTGAAGATAGAAAATAAGCCTACCTTGCCTCAGAGAAATACCCCAAAGGAAAAGGCAGCCCCCCACATATAATGACTGTGAGTTAAGATGAAAAGACAAACGTAGGGATGAAATAGATTCAGCAAAGTGAGGCCCGACTTTCTTAACAGAGCGAGGATAGGAAAGATAGCTTTGCGGTCTACACAAAACCCTAAAGAAAACCACGCAAAGGGGGCAAAAAGACCCTCCGTACCGAACTAACGGCACGGAGGTACACCCTTTGCGTCCCAGAGCTTCCAGCAAAACAATTAGACAAGCTGGACAGAAAAAATAGCAAACAAATAGCAAAGAAGAACTTAGCTATGCAGAGCAGCAGGCCACAGGAATGATCCAGGGAAAAACAAGTCCAACACTGGAACATTGAAAGGAAGCATGGATCAAAGCATTAGGTGGAGTTAAGTAGAGAAGCACCTAACGACCTCACCAGATCACCTGAGGGAGGAAACTCAGAAGCCGCAGTACCACTTTCCTCCACAAACGGAAGCTCCCAGAGAGAATCAGCCGAAGTACCACTTGTGACCACAGGAGGGAGCTCTGCCACAGAATTCACAACAGTACCCCCCCTTGAGGAGGGGTCACTGAACCCTCACCAGAGCCCCCAGGCCGACCAGGATGAGCCACATGAAAGGCACGAACAAGATCGGGAGCATGGACATCAGAGGCAAAAACCCAGGAATTATCTTCCTGAGCATAACCCTTCCATTTAACCAGATACTGGAGTTTCCGTCTTGAAACACGAGAATCCAAAATCTTCTCCACAATATACTCCAATTCCCCCTCCACCAAAACCGGGGCAGGAGGGTCAACAGAAGGAACCATAGGTGCCACGTATCTCCGCAACAATGACCTATGGAATACGTTATGTATGGAAAAAGAATCTGGGAGGGTCAGACGAAAAGACACAGGATTAAGAACCTCAGAAATCCTATATGGACCAATAAAACGAGGTTTAAACTTAGGAGAGGAAACCTTCATAGGAATATGACGAGAAGATAACCAAACCAGATCCCCAACACGAAGTCGGGGACCCACACGGCGTCTGCGATTAGCGAAAAGTTGAGCCTTCTCCTGGGACAAGGTCAAATTGTCCACTACATGAGTCCAAATCTGCTGCAACCTGTCCACCACCGTATCCACACCAGGACAGTCAGAAGACTCAACCTGTCCTGAAGAGAAACGAGGATGGAACCCAGAATTGCAGAAAAATGGCGAAACCAAGGTGGCCGAGCTGGCCCGATTATTAAGGGCGAACTCAGCCAAAGGCAAAAAGGACACCCAGTCATCCTGATCGGCAGAAACAAAGCATCTCAGATAGGTTTCCAAGGTCTGATTGGTTCGTTCGGTCTGGCCATTAGTCTGAGGATGGAAAGCCGAGGAAAAAGACAAGTCAATGCCCATCCTACCACAAAAGGCTCGCCAAAACCTCGAAACAAATTGGGAACCTCTGTCAGAAACGATATTCTCTGGAATGCCATGCAAACGAACCACATGCTGGAAGAACAATGGCACCAAATCAGAGGAGGAAGGCAATTTAGACAAGGGTACCAGATGGACCATCTTAGAAAAGCGATCACAGACCACCCAAATGACTGACATCTTTTGAGAAACGGGAAGATCTGAAATAAAATCCATAGAGATATGTGTCCAAGGCCTCTTCGGGACCGGCAAGGGCAAAAGCAACCCACTGGCACGAGAACAGCAGGGCTTAGCCCGAGCACAAATCCCACAGGACTGCACAAAAGTACGCACATCCCGCGACAGAGATGGCCACCAAAAGGATCTAGCCACTAACTCTCTGGTACCAAAGATTCCAGGATGACCAGCCAACACCGAACAATGAACCTCAGAGATAACTTTATTCGTCCACCTATCCGGGACAAACAGTTTCTCCGCTGGACAACGATCAGGTTTATTAGCCTGAAATTTTTGCAGCACCCGCCGCAAATCAGGGGAGATGGCAGACACAATTACTCCTTCCTTGAGGATACCCGCTGGCTCAGATAAACCCGGAGAGTCGGGCACAAAACTCCTAGACAGAGCATCCGCCTTCACATTTTTAGAGCCCGGAAGGTACGAAATCACAAAGTCAAAATGGGCAAAAAACAGCGACCAACGAGCCTGTCTAGGATTCAAATGCTTAGCAGACTCGAGATAAGTCAAGTTCTTATGATCAGTCAATACCACCACGCGATGCTTAGCTCCTTCAAGCCAATGACGCCACTCCTCGAATGCCCACTTCATGGCCAGCAACTCTCGGTTGCCCACATCATAATTTCACTCAGCAGGCGAAAACTTCCTGGAAAAAAAAGCGCATGGTTTCATCACTGAGCAATCAGAACCTCTCTGCGACAAAACAGCCCCTGCTCCAATCTCAGAAGCATCAACCTCGACCTGGAACGGAAGAGAAACATCTGGTTGACACAACACAGAGGCAGAAGAAAAACGACGCTTCAACTCTTGAAAAGCTTCCACAGCAGCAGAAGACCAATTGACCAAATCAGCACCCTTCTTGGTCAAATCGGTCAATGGTTTGGCAATACTAGAAAAATTGCAGATAAAGCGACGATAAAAATTAGCAAAGCCCAGGAACTTTTGCAGACTTTTCAGAGATGTCGGCTGAGTCCAATCATGGATGGCTTGGACCTTAACAGGATCCATCTCGATAGTAGAAGGGAAAAAGATGAACCCCAAAAAGGAAACCTTCTGCACACCAAAGAGACACTTTGATCCCTTCACAAACAAAGAATTAGCACGCAGGACCTGAAAAACCGTTCTGACCTGCTTCACATGAGACTCCCAATCATCCGAGAAGATCAAAATGTCATCCAAGTACACAATCAGGAATTTATCCAGGTACTCTCGGAAGATGTCATGCATAAAGGACTGAAACACTGATGGAGCATTGGCAAGTCCGAATGGCATCACTAGATACTCAAAATGACCCTCGGGCGTATTAAATGCAGTTTTCCATTCATCGCCTCGCCTGATTCGCACCAGATTATATGCACCACGAAGATCTATCTTGGTGAACCAACTAGCCCCCTTAATCCGAGCAAACAAATCAGATAACAATGGCAAGGGGTACTGAAATTTAACAGTGATCTTATTAAGAAGGCGGTAATCTATACAAGGTCTCAGCGAACCATCCTTCTTGGCTACAAAAAAGAACCCTGCTCCTAATGGCGACGATGACGGGCGAGTATGCCCCTTCTCCAGGGATTCCTTCACATAACTGCGCATAGCGGTATGCTCAGGCATGGATAAATTAAACAGTCGACCTTTTGGGAATTTACTACCAGGAATCAAATTGATAGCACAATCACAATCCCTATGCGGAGGTAGGGCATCGGACTTGGGCTCATCAATTACATCCCGGTAATCAGACAAGAACTCTGGAACCTCAGAAGGGGTGGATGACGAAATTGACAGAAATGGAACATCACCATGTACCCCCTGACAACCCCAGCTGGACACCGACATGGATTTCCAATCCAATACTGGATTATGGGCTTGTAGCCATGGCAACCCCAACACGACCACATCATGCAGATTATGCAACACCAGAAAGCGAATAACCTCCTGATGTGCAGGAGCCATGCACATGGTCAGCTGGGTCCCGTATTGAGGCTTATTCTTGGCCAAAGGCGTAGCATAAATTCCTCTAAATGGAATAGGACACTGCAAGGACTCCAAGAAAAACCCACAACGCTTAGCATATTCCAAGTCCATCAAATTCAGGGCAGCGCCTGAATCCACAAACGCCATGACAGAATACGATGACAAAGAGCAGATCAAGGTAACGGACAGAAGAAATTTTGACTGTACTGTACCAATGGTGGCAGACCTAGCGAACTGCTTAGTGCGCTTAGGACAATCAGAGATAGCATGAGTGGAATCACCACAGTAGAAACACAGCCCATTCAGACGTCTGTGTTCTTGCCGTTCAACTCTGGTCATAGTCCTATCGCACTGCATAGGCTCAGGTTTAATCTCGGGTAATACCGCCAAATGGTGCACAGATTTACGCTCACGCAAGCGTCGACCGATCTGAATGGCCAAAGACATAGACTCATTCAAACCAGCAGGCATAGGAAATCCCACCATGACATCCTTAAGGGCTTCAGAGAGACCCTTTCTGAATATAGCTGCCAGCGCAGATTCATTCCATTGAGTGAGCACGGACCACTTTCTAAATTTCTGACAATATACCTCTATCTCATCCTGAGCCTGACAAAGAGCCAGCAAATTTTTCTCTGCCTGATCCACTGAATTAGGCTCATCGTACAGCAATCCAAGCACCAGGAAAAACGCATCGATATTACTTAATGCAGGATCTCCTGACGCAAGAGAAAATGCCCAGTCCTGAGGATCGCCACGCAAAAAAGAAATGACGATCCTAACCTGTTGAACTGGGTCACCAGAGGAGCGAGGTTTCAAAGCCAGAAATAGTTTACAGTTATTTTTGAAACTCAGAAATTTAGTTTTATCTCCAAAAAACAAATCTGGAATAGGAATTCTCAGTTCTAACAAAGAATTCTGAACCACAAAATCTTGAATATTTTGAACTCTTGCCGTGAGCTGATCCACACATGAAGACAGACCTTTAATGTCCATTGCTACACCTGTGTCCTGAACCACCCAAATGTCTAGGGAAAAAAAAAGGCAAAACACAGTGCAAAGAAAAAAAAATGGTCTCAGAACTTCTTTTTTCCCTCTATTGAGAATCATTAGCACTTTTGGCTTCCTGTACTGTTGTGATAGGCAATTCAGTATCACAATGGTCATAGCGGTCAGAGCACATACAGTGATCTGACAATAACCCAAAATAATAGAACGAGCTCTGAGACGTGGGAACTCTGCAGACCGCAATCCCTAATCCTCTCCAAACAACACTAGAGGCAGCCGTGGATTGCGCCTAACTCTGCCTATGCAACTCGACACAGCCTGAGAAACTAGCTAGCCTGAAGATAGAAAATAAGCCTACCTTGCCTCAGAGAAATACCCCAAAGGAAAAGGCAGCCCCCCACATATAATGACTGTGAGTTAAGATGAAAAGACAAACGTAGGGATGAAATAGATTCAGCAAAGTGAGGCCCGACTTTCTTAACAGAGCGAGGATAGGAAAGATAACTTTGCGGTCTACACAAAACCCTAAAGAAAACCACGCAAAGGGGGCAAAAAGACCCTCCGTACCGAACTAACGGCACGGAGGTCCACCCTTTGCGTCCCAGAGCTTCCAGCAAAACAATTAGACAAGCTGGACAGAAAAAATAGCAAACAAATAGCAAAGAAGAACTTAGCTATGCAGAGCAGCAGGCCACAGGAATGATCCAGGGAAAAACAAGTCCAACACTGGAACATTGACAGGAAGCATGGATCAAAGCATTAGGTGGAGTTAAGTAGAGAAGCACCTAACGACCTCACCAGATCACCTGAGGGAGGAAACTCAGAAGCCGCAGTACCACTTTCCTCCACAAACGGAAGCTCCCAGAGAGAATCAGCCGAAGTACCACTTGTGACCACAGGAGGGAGCTCTGCCACAGAATTCACAACAGAGAAGCTTGTGGAAGGATATCCCAAACGTTTGACCCAAATCATTCAGTCTAGTGCACTGGTCCAAATACTAATGTATGTAAACTTTTGACTTTGCAGTAAGTAATAAAAATGCCTTAAAACATTCTCTTTCTCTCATTATTCTGGCATTTGGCAAATATGAATAACTAGATGGTGGCCCGATTCTAGCGCATCGGGTATTCTAGAATATGCATGTCCTCGTAGTATATTGCCCAACCATGTAGTATATTGCCCAGCGACGTAGTATACAGCACAGAGCCACGTAGAATATTGCACAACCCACATGGTATATTGCCAGTCACGTACTATATTGCCCAGCCACGTAGTATATTGCCCAGTCACATAGTATATTGCCCAGCGACGTAGTATATTGCCCAGCGACGTAGTATAAAGCACAGAGCATATTGCCCAGTGACGTAGTATATTGCCCAGTCACGTAGTATATTGCCTAGCGACGTAGTATACAGCACAGAGCATATTACCCAGTCACGTAGTATATTGCCCAGTCACGTAGTATACAGCACAGAGCCACGTAGTATATTGCACAGCGACGTAGTATACAGCAGAGAGCCACGTAGTATATTGCCCAGTCACGTAGTATATTGCCCAGCTACGCAGTATATTGCCCAGCTACGTATGTCACAGGTTAAAAAATAAACATATACTCACCTTCCGATCCGAGGGCCCCTTGTAGTTAAGTCGCCAGCTTCCGGTCCCAGGGTGTGATGACGTCGCGGTCACATGACCGTGACGTCATAGCAGGTCCTTCTCGCGTAGGCGCGCAGGACCTGTGATGACGTCGTGGTCACATGACCGTGACGTCATGGAAGGTCCTTGTCGCATACCATCCTTAGCACCGGAGCGTCGAGAAGAGCGGGAAAGACGCCGGAGGGTGAGTATATGATGATTTTTTAAATTATTTTTAACATTAGATCTTTTTACTATTGACGATGATAGGCAGCATCAATAGTAAAAACTTGGTCACACAGGGTTAATAGCGGCGGTAACGGAGTCAGTTACCAGCGGCATAACACGGTCCATTACCACTGGCATTAACCCTGTGTGAGCGGTGACTGCGGGGAGTATGGAGCGGGCACTGACTGCAGGGGAGTAGGGAGGGACTAATCGGACTGTGGCCGTCGCTGATTGGTCGTGGTAGCCATGACATGCAGCTGGCGAGACCAATCAGCGACTTGGATTCCATAACAGACAGAGGCCGTGACGAATGAATATCCGTGACAGACAGACAGAAAGACGGAAGTGACCCTTAGACAATTATATAGTAGAATATCGTAATCCTAATTGACCTAAAAAGGGAACGGTTTATCATGAGTTCATGTCAGGTACTGAGAAAAACATGCATATGTGTCTTTTTATATAGTGTATGTAAACTTCTACTTTCAACTGTATAAAGACTTCTTGGATTTACAATATGTAATGTTGGGGGTGGTTTTCCCAGGAGAAACCCACTGCTTTACCTAGACCATACTTATTTGTAAAAGGTGCTAATGGATGACATACAGCTACTTTTTATACTGTTTTGATGTTAAATATACAGGATCAGTCAACAGTTTGTATACACCTGTTAATGCAATGGGTTTCCTTGTTCCTATTGCAATGCAAACATTGTAGATTGAGACAAAAGGCTTCAGAATCACAAAGGCATGTGTCATGCTCCTGGGCTCCAACCCTTGAGTCTGTGTTTCCTTATCAGCTTCACTGTATGCCAAGCCACTGCAGACACACCTTTTCCCTGGGTGTTTTAATTCTGTTACTTTGGCTGCGGTTTGTTTAGCATAGCACAGATGTTTTTATTTGTCTGCCCTATCACAGTTTGGGTGCAGCTTTACATGTTTTCCTCCTTGCTAGCATTACTGGCTGATAACAGTTTCACTTCAATGTTCTGACATTCTGTTGTTGTTTAAAGCCAGTCTGTGAATTTCTAGCTAGGGGTTCTCTCTGCTGTTTCTGTACTCTACTGTGCAACTATCTTCTTTTACTTTCTAGGAAGTAGGTGTCATATTGCTTAGCAGTATGTACTTTATACTTTGTTTGAATTTTGTGGTTTTTCAACACACTTTCCCTTTAGTTGGTATTCACACTCCGCCATTTAGTTCTTTAGGAGGCACATGAAGCAACTTGACGGTCTTTTAGGCAGTTTAGGTCCCAGTTGCCATCTCCTAGTCTGTGGTTAGGGCTACCTCTTCTCGTACACGAACCACTAGGGACTGCGGGGTCAAGATCTCTAGTCTGTCCAGAAACCGGAAGTGTCAGTTGCAGTTTTTAGTATATTATTTATTTTCCCGATTGAGTTGCTACACAAGCATAGCAGTATGGAAACAAGAAGGGAAGAGAAAAAAGGTAATCAGCTCACTTTCCAAGGAGGACAGTTCAATGTGTAAACCATACATGTTCACATAGTAACCCTGGTAGACTTTATTTGGTCAGGGTGTGGTGCAGGGAGTGTAGGAATACACCAGGGTGGTATCCAGGTCAGAAATGGAGGAAGGATCCATGATGACTAAAAACGTGAGAAAAGGCAGGCAAAAAATAGAAAAGATTAAGGTTACGCATATCAGGTTGTAAATTAGATTTGCTAACCTGAAATGAGTAAGCTTATGGATCCTGAATTTTTTTTTTTACTTTTTTTGCTTTTTCTCACCATGTTTTTAAATGTACAGTAAAAGTTATGTTTTAATATTTCCCATTGGTGCTGGAGCCCAATCCTCATGGACCCTTCCATGCAAATAAGAAGTAAACACACAAGTGTGAAACAAAGCAGAATTAGTTTTAAACCTTAACAAAGTACCTCCTTTTTACTCTGATGACAAATTTACACCCCCTTAGCATTATCTCAAAAAGCTTCATCAAGTCGTCACCTACACTGGCTTTCCAACAGTCTAGATGGAGTTCCCAGAAGTGACGAGGACATGTTGGTGCCTTTCCTTCATTTTGCATCCAACTAATGCCAAACCATCACATTTTTTAGGTTTTGGAGAAGGAATAGTAGACTTTCCAGGCAAGGCACTAGGTACTGTCAGGGCTACCACTAGAAATTTCGGGGCCTCATACTGGCAAATTTTTGGGGCTCCCTCGAGACTTCGCCCAGGCCCAGGCTCCACCCCAGCCCCGCCTACATCCCTTGAACTGTCCACAGTCCCACCGCTCTCTCTTGGAAAAACTCCACTTCTCACCTATCACACATTAACAGTTCCCATCACCAGATCACACATATAGCTGGCAGCTTTTGTTTTGGACAAAAGATTTTTTAAGCCACCACCATAACACAGTAGACACTTTTGGCTGGGCCCTACTCTGCTGTAACCTATTAAATATTTGTTAAAATATGCAATACAATTTAGGTATATTTTTATTTATTTTTCAATTTTTAAAATGACCAATAATATCACATACAAGGAACAAATACCGCTACACCATGTCAAGACCACATATTACCGCCACAGTGATCGAATAATATCACATACAAGGAACAAATACCACAACACCATGACCAGACACCATATTATTACCACATAGTGACCAAATAGCACATACAAGGGACAAATACCACCGCACCATGACCAGACCACATATTACCACCACAAAGTGACCGAATACTACAATACTGATCAGTAATAAAAAAAAAAAACACAATACCATCACCATAAGTGAAGACGCCGGCGAAGTGCGCGCTGCAGCTCAAGCCAGCTGCCAGCCTCCGTTTGGCTGGCGGCTGTTAACTATTGATGTGAGGGGGCGGGCCCGCAAGTCAATAGCGTGCCGCAGCACCTGTAGGGGGGGCCCAGTGAGCAGATGATACAGGGCTCGATGCGGGCCCCCTCTGCCCACCCGACCCCATAAGCCAGTCAGGGCAGTAATGCCCTGATGGTGGCCCTGGGTACTGTACTGAAGTCGGGCCATAGAAAGCAAGAATGGTATATGATGAATAAACTGACCATTTAGATCTCAAACGTTGAACAGCCACTGAAAACTGTAAAGTTAGAACCTCTATTCTTGTCAGAATCTAAATCCCTTAAGCAATGTGGCTGCTATCACCTGAATATACTGCTGTTAATCAAGTTCTGCAGTAAAATAAAGTCTATTTCTATAAATCGGAGTCACTCCTTCCTTGATGTAAGCAAGGGTTCCCATGCTTTATGTCTGGTAAAAGTATACATGGCTGTCTGAAAAAGTGTCTGGAAGATGAAACATGAAAACATGTGAGGGAACTATTTTCATTGCTTTTTAGGGTTGCAGATGTGATCCTAAGTGGCCTGAGTGGGCGTGCCTACCATTTTTTTTTTTTTACTTCAAGTGGTGCAGGTCCTAATTAAGCAAAACCAATTTTTTATTTTGCTGCATTAGCACTTCTGCTTTTATACTCCAGCAGGAACAGATCATTCCCATTCATGTCTCTCTTATTAGGTAATTTGTAAGTGAATGAGACTTCTCAGCTTGCACCCAATGAGTATTTATTATTATTATTATTATTTATATAGCGCCATTAATTCCATGGTGATGTACATGAGAAAAGGGGTTAGGTACAGGGTTATAGATATCGTTTACAGTAAACAAATTTACAATGACAAACTAGTGCAGAGGGGAGAGGACCCTGTCCTTGCGGACTTACATTCTATGGGCATTAGTGTTCTGTAAGTATAATGAGGCCAGCCTTTTGCTTAGTTATAACCTGAAAATACCACTCCAGCAACCTTTTTCATTTCACTGCTGTAGTGGTACACCTAATGTAAGTTCCCTGACACTAGTATGATATTCACCAGCTGCCATCTTCAGCTCTTCCTTGCGCCGTTCCTGTCCTCATCCTCCATTTGTGCTCACAACTTCTGACTGACTGGAAATCAGAGGTAATGGTCACAAGATCTCAGTTTCAGTCTACGGGAGCCTCGTTCTGGAGTCTTTCTGTCTCTCAGACTTAGCTGTGACATTCGACCCAGGAAATATTGAAGCAATCCGGCAGGTCACAAACTACAGAAGACTGACCAGAGCTGTTACGATAATAGATGAAGACGGTGGCTGGTAAGCATAATACTAGGGACAGGGAAGTTATGTTAGTGGCACTATTCCAACGATTAGGTAAAGAAAAACGCTGGTGCTTTAAGCTCTTTGGCTCCAATACAGAATTGGCAGCTCCCGTCCACCATGTGTCATTTATCATACCAGAATCTTCTTAAGTAGTATAAGAGCCTTTGTGCCTCCTCAAGCATGAGGAACAAGGAACCTTTCCTTCCCCTGCACCCTCGCTACACTCCTTCTTCTGTTCATAATATGTGACCTTAAAATTATTAATACATCAGAGACATCATATTTTAGGGCAATTTCCCTCTCTGTAATACTGAGATCTGGGAAGTGAAATTTCCCAGTGTTTTCTTCTTGCATGACAAGATATTAGGACATTTTACAGGAAATTATGGATTATGTGTTGGCCATTATAATGTCAGTCGTATAGGTTACAAGTGATGCAGAAATCACCCTGACTGTCATTTCCACAGAGTTGTCTCCACTAAGCACATTGCTGGTACTGATCAATGTCTCCATCCATACTAGTTACTAGTCAGCTGACCGTGCACTATGTAGATTGCCAGTGATTCCTATCTCTGCAATGTCCTTTAACAACTTCTCTCTTCTCATTAAATTTAGGACCTCTGGAGACCAGATATCATTGCCAGTGATGACCTTGTCCTTTTCAATATTTCTAATGGGAGAAATTTTAAACACCATCAAAGTTCCTTTTGACTGCGTGAACTCATTAACCGTTCCCTCCAATTAACCTCATTGATATGAATGTTTAACTAGGCTGCAAAGTGACTTCATCCTTCGCTCTCCAACTGTACTACAGACACATTGCTGGGTATGACTTACGGAAGCACACTCTGTACAATGTGACTTCATATTGGGGGCTCTAACAGTTTCTGTTTAAGTTGTGTCTGATATTGGAAGTGACCAAATGCATTGTTATAAGTTAGCTCCTAACTGGGCATGAGGCACATAATTTTTAAAGCTGCAATTTTCTTGGAGAACAACTTTTTTACTAGCTAATATACTACTATGAAGCTCTCATCGCTCTTTTGTACAATCCATCTGCAGTCCTGCCAACTGTTCAAATTTCATGGGAGGTAGAGATGTGCACACAAAATTGTTGGTGACTTTCATTTGTACATTTTCATAGATTTTTTGTATTTATTATTACTTTTGTCAGGTTCAACTTATTTCTGTAACCATTGTGAGTTTTTCTGTCATTAAACTAGGAGTACAAACAATTTTGACCACGTGTGTACATGTGCTAGACAAGGGACAAAGTACAAGACGTCTGGGTTTGAGTAGATGTCTACAGAACTATGTGAAGAACATTGTGGTGGCTACTTGAGGACTGGAATAAAGAAACACTGTCCTAAACTGAAACCAGAAATTCTGGCCAGAGACTGAAGTGAGGAATTGATGAATAGTGGAATGATTAAATGGAGAGCATGGTGGAGGACTCTCGTAAATGATATTCATGTCCATGAAGACTGTGTTAAATATGACCTTTCATCAGGTCAAAAGTGGCCAGTTGTTGCTCATACAGTGGGGCAAAAAAGTATTTAGTCAGTCAGCAATAGTGCAAGTTCCACCACTTAAAAAGATGAGAGGCGTCTGTAATTTACATCATAGGTAGACCTCAACTATGGGAGACAAACTGAGAAAAAAAAATCCAGAAAATCACATTGTCTGTTTTTTTATCATTTTTTTTGCATATTATGGTGGAAAATAAGTATTTGGTCAGAAACAAACAATCAAGATTTCAGGCTCCCACAGACCTGTAACTTCTTCTTTAAGAGTCTCCTCTTTCCTCCACTCATTACCTGTAGTAATGGCACCTGTTTAAACTTGTTATCAGTATAAAAAGACACCTGTGCACACCCTCAAACAGTCTGACTCCAAACTCCACCATAGTGAAGACCAAAGAGCTGTCAAAGGACACCAGAAACAAAATTGTAGCCCTGCACCAGGCTGGGAAGACTGAATCTGCAATAGCCAACCAGCTTGGAGTGAAGAAATCAACAGTGGGAGCAATAATTAGAAAATGGAAGACATACAAGACCACTCATAATCTCCCTCGATCTGGGGCTCCACGCAAAATCCCACCCCGTGGGGTCAGAATGATCACAAGAACGGTGAGCAAAAATCCCAGAACCACGCGGGGGGACCTAGTGAATGAACTGCAGAGCGCTGGGACCAATGTAACAAGGCCTACCATAAGTAACACACTACGCCACCATGGACTCAGATCCTGCAGTGCCAGACGTGTCCCACTGCTTAAGCCAGTACATGTCCGGGCCCGTCTGAAGTTTGCTAGAGAGCATTTGGATGATCCAGAGGAGTTTTGGGAGAATGTCCTATGGTCTGATGAAACCAAACTGGAACTGTTTGGTAGAAACACAACTTGTCGTGTTTGGAGGAAAAAGAATACTGAGTTGCATCCATCAAACACCATACCTACTGTAAAGCATGGTGGTGGAAACATCATGCTTTGGGGCTGTTTCTCTGCAAAGGGGCCAGGACGACTGATCCGGGTACATGAAAGAATAAATGGGGCCATGTATCGTGAGATTTTGAGTGCAAACCTCCTTCCATCAGCAAGGGCATTGAAGATGAAACGTGGCTGGGTCTTTCAACATGACAATGATCCAAAGCACACCGCCAGGGCAACGAAGGAGTGGCTTCGTAAGAAGCATTTCAAGGTCCTGGAGTGGCCTAGCCAGTCTCCAGATCTCAACCCTATAGAAAACCTTTGGAGGGAGTTGAAAGTCCGTGTTGCCAAGCGAAAAGCCAAAAACATCACTGCTCTAGAGGAGATCTGCATGGAGGAATGGGCCAACATACCAACAACAGTGTGTGGCAACCTTGTGAAGACTTACAGAAAACGTTTGACCTCTGTCATTGCCAACAAAGGATATATTACAAAGTATTGAGATGAAATTTTGTTTCTGACCAAATACTTATTTTCCACCATAAAATGCAAATAAAATGTTAAAAAAAACAGACAATGTGATTTTCTGGATTTTTTTTTCTCAGTTTGTCTCCCATAGTTGAGGTCTACCTGTGATGTAAATTACAGACGCCTCTCATCTTTTTAAGTGGTGGAACTTGCACTATTGCTGACTGACTAAATACTTTTTTGCCCCACTGTATGTTGATCCTGCTACTCCCCTAAGCTATTTATATCATCTTTACCAGATGCTTTGCAGTATTGCACTGTGAGCCTCTTTGATAAAGACCATGAAATTAGCACTAAAGAGGCCCATATCTCTGCAATTGTAAGGCGGATTTAATGACAAAAAAATAGAGAATAACATCAAAGCAAAAACTTATATGATAAAATAGTTGCTTGGACTTTTTTTTAAGGGTTTTCTGCTCGGATCTAGTGTGCATTATTCTGCATTGTGACATCACTATGTGGATTAATCTCTTGTCATGGCCGAAAGTGTTGGCACCCTTGAAATTGATCCAGAAAATGAAGCATTTCTCCAAGAAAATTATTGCAATTACACGTTTTGCTATACATATGTTTATTTCCTTTCCTTTATTTCCTTTGTACTGGACCAACACAAAAATGGTAAATTGGACACCCTAACAACAGTAAAAATGGACTAGACAAAATTGTTGGCACCCCAACTTAAAGGGACTCTGTCACCTGAATTTGGAGGGAACAATCTTCAGCCATCGGGGCGGGGTTTTCGGGTGTTTGATTCACCCTTTCCTTACCCGCCGGCTGCATGCTGGCTGCAATATTGGATTGAAGTTCATTCTCTGTCCTCCATACTATACACCTGCGCAAGGCAAGATTGCCTTGTGCAGGCATGTACGAGGGCCATCTTGGATCCAGGCCCTGCAGGGAGGGAGGTGACTTCACAGAGCCTGCTCAGAGCAGGCACTAAGAAGCTTGCACTGCTGTAAGTCAGATCGGTGATCTGACAGAGTGCTGTGCAAACTGTCAGATCACCGATCTGTGATGTCCCCCCCTGGGACAAAGTAAAAAAGTTTTTAAAAAAATTCCACATGTGTAAAAAAAAAAATCCTAAATAATGAAAAAAAAATATATATATATTATTCCCATAAATTCATTTCTTTATCTAAATAAAAAAAACAAACAATAAAAGTACACATATTTAGTATCGCCGCGTCCGTAACGACCCAACCTATAAAACTGTCCCACTTATTAACCCCTTCAGTAAACACCGTAAGAAAAAAAAAAAACGAGGCAAAAAACAATGCTTTATTATCATACCGCTGAACAAAAAGTGGAATAACACACGATCAAAAAGACAGATATAAATAACCATGGTACCGCTGAAAGCGTCATCTTGTCCCGCAAAAAGCAAGCTGCCATTCAGCATCATCAGCAAAAAAATAAAAAAGTTATAGTCCTCAGAATAAAGCGATGCAAAAATAATTATTTTTGCTATAAAATAGTTTTTATCGTATAAAAGCGCCAAAACATAAAAAAATGATATAAATGAAGTATCGCTGTAATCGTACTGACCCGAAAAATAAAACTGCTTTATCAATTTTACCAAACGTGGAACGGTATAAACGCCTGCCCCAAAAGAAATTCATGAATAGCTGGTTTTTGGTCATTCTGCCTCACAAAAATTGGAATAAAAAGCGATCAAAAAATGTCACGTGCCCGAAAATGGTACCAATAAAAACGTCAATTCGTCCCGCAAAAATCAAGACCTGACATGACTCTGTGGACCAAAATTTGGAAAAATTATAGCTCTCAAAATGTGGTAAAGCAAAAAATATTTTTTTGCAATAAAAAGCGTCTTGTAGTGTGTGACGGCTGCCAATCATAAAAATCCGCTAAAAAACCCACTATAAAAGTAAATCAAACCCCCCTTCATCACCCTCTTAGTTAGGGAAAAATTAAAAAAATGTATTTATTTCCATTTTCCCGTTAGGGTTAGGGCTAGGGTTGGGGCTAGGGTTAAGGCTACAGTTAAGGTTGGGGCTAAAGTTAGGGTTAGGGTTGGGGCTAAAGTTAGGGTTAGGGTTTGGATTACATTTTCAGTTGGGAATAGGGTTTGGATTAGGGTTAGGGGTGTGTCTGGGTTAGAGGTGTGGTTAGTGTTACCGTTGGGATTAGGGTTAGGGGTGTGTTTGGATTAGGGTTTCAGTTATAATTGGGGGGTTTCCACTGTTTAGGCACATCAGGGGCTCTCCAAACACGACATGGTGTCCGATCTCAATTCCAGCCAATTCTGCGTTGAAAAAGTAAAACAGTGCTCCTTCCCTTCCGAGCTCTCCCGTGTGCCCAAACAGGGGTTTACCCCAACATATGGGGTATCAACGTACTCAGGACAAATTTGACAACAACTTTTGGGGTCCAATTTCTCCTGTTACCCTTGGGAAAATACAAAACTGGGGGCTAAAAAATTATTTTTGTGGGAAAAAAAGGATTTTTTATTTTCACGGCTCTGCGTTATAAACTGTAGTGAAACACTTGTGGGTTCAAAGTTCTCACAACATATCTAGATAAGTTCCTTGGGGGGTCTAGTTTCCAATATGGGGTCACTTGTGGGGGGTTTCTACTGTTTAGGTACATTAGGGGCTCTGCAAACGCAATGTGATGCCTGCAGACCATTCCATCTAAGTCTGCATTCCAAATGGCGCTCCTTCCCTTCCGAGCCCTCCCATGCGCCCAAACGGTGGTTCCCCCCCACATATGTGGTATCAGCGCACTCAGGACAAATTGGACAACAACTTTCGGGGTCCAATTTCTCCTTTTACCCTCAAGAAAATACAAAACTAGGGGCTAAAAAATAATTTTGGGGGGAATTTTTTTTTTCATGGCTCTGCATTATAAACTGTAGTGAAACACTTTGGGGTTCAAAGTTCTCACAACACATCTAGATAAGTTCCTTGGGGGGTCTAGTTTCCAATATAGGGTCACTTGTGGGGGGTTTCTACTGTTTAGGTACACTAGGGGCTCTGCAAACGCAATGTGACGCCTGCAGACCAATCCATCTAAAAGTCTGCATTCCAAATGATGCTCCTTTCCTTCCGAGCTCTGCCATGCGCTCAAACGGTGGTTCCCCCCCACATATTGGGTATCAGCGTACTCAGGACAAATTGGACAACAATATATAGGGTCCAATTTCTCCTGTTACCCTTGCAAAAATACAAAACTGGGGGCTAAAAAATAATTTTTGTGGAAAAAAAATATTTTTTATTTGCGCGGCTTTGCGTTATAAACTGTAGTGAAACACTTGAGGGTTCAAAGCGCTCACATCACACCTAGATGAGTTCCTTAGGGGGTCTACTTTCCAAAATGGTGTCACTTGTGGGGGGTTTCTACTGTTTAGGTACATTAGGGGCTCTGCAAACGCAATGTGACGCCTGCAGACCATTCCATCTAAGTCTGCATTCCAAATGGCGCTCCTTCCCTTCCGAGTCCTCCCATGTGGCCAAACGGTGGTTCCCCCCACATATGGGGTATCAGCGCACTCAGGACAAATTGGACAACAACTTTTGGGGTCCAATTTCTCCTGTTACCCTCGGGAAAATACAAAACTGGGGGCTAAAAAATAATTTTTGTTGGAAATTTTTTATTTTTTATTTTTACGGCTCTGCATTATAAACTTCTGTGAAGCCCTTGGTGGGTGAAAGTGCTCACCACACATCTAGATACGTTCCTTAGTGTGTCTACTTTCCAAAATGGTGTCACTTGTGGGGGGTTTCAATGTTTAGGCACATCAGTGGCTCTCCAAACGCAACATGGTGTCCCATCTCAATTCCTGTCAATTTTGCATTGAAAAGTCAAACGGCGCTCCTTCCCTTCCGAGCTCTCCCATGCGCCCAAACAGTGGTTTACTCCCACATATGGGGTATCAGCGTACTCAGGACAAATTGTACAATGAATTTTGGGGTCCAATTTCTTCTCTTACCCTTGGGAAAATAAAAAATTTGGGGGCGAAAAGATAATTTTTGTGAAAAAAAATGATTTTTTTATTTTTACGGTTCTGCATTATAAACTTCTGTGAAGCACTTGGTAGGTCAAAGTGCTCACCACACATCTAGATAAGTTCCTTAGGGGGTCTACTTTCCAAAATGGTGTCATTTGTGGGGGGTTTCAATGTTTAGGCACATCAGTGGCTCTCCAAACGCAACATGGCGTCCCATCTCATTTCCAGTCAATTTTCCTTCGCTTCCGAGCTCTGTCATGCGCCCAAACAGTGGTTTACCCCCACATGTGGGGTATCGGCGTACTCAGGTCAATTTGTACAACAACGTTTGGGGTCCATTTTCTCCTGTTACCCTTGGTAAAATAAAACAAATTGGAGCTGAAGTAAATTTTTTGTGAAAAAAAGTTAAATGTTCATTTTTATTTAAACATTCCAAAAATTCCTGTGAAACACCTGAAGGGTTAATAAACTTCTTGAATGTGGTTTTGAGCACCTTGAGGGGTGCAGTTTTTAGAATGGTGTCACACTTGGGTATTTTCTATCATATAGACCCCTCAAAATGACTTTAAATGAGATGTGGTCCCTAAAAAAAAATGGTGATGTAAAAATGAGAAATTGCTGGTCAACTTTTAACCCTTATAACTCCCTAACAAAAAAAATTTTGGTTCCACAATTGTGCTGATGTAAAGTAGACATGTGGCAAATGTTACTTATTAAGTATTTTTTGTGACATATCTCTGTGATTTAATTGCATAAAAATTCAAAGTTGGAAAACTGCGAAATTCTCAAAATTTTCACCAAATTTCTGTTTTTTTCACAAATAAACTTAGGTAATATCAAAGAAATTTTATGACTATAATGAAGTACAATATGTCACGAGAAAACAATGTCAGAATCACCGGGATCCGTTGAAGCGTTCCAGAGTTATAACCTCATAAAGGGACAGTGGTCAGAATTGTACAAATTGGCCCGGTCCATAACGTGCAAACCACCCTTGGGGGTAAAGGGGTTAATGGGGTAAACCATCATATACATATACCTTTACATTTGTGGTAGTATCTATATATCCTCTTCATGCAGGCTATGACTGTGCATTCATTGGAATATTTATGAGGGTCACTGTGTGACAGTACCAATTTACATATTGTTTGATATAGGTTTATGTTAAGGTACCTTCACACATAACGATATCGTTAACGATGGCCTGTTGCCCCACAGCACCCATGCTGCGAGACTGAGCCCCCATGACTCCAGACCGCGCCGCCCCACCAGCACAAAGCCACAGCAACAATGGCCGCCACACAGCACCAGCACCAAAATGAAAGGAGCATTGAAACTCACCTTCCTCCAGCTCTTCAGTGAGAGCCAAAATATCGTTGCTTTTTGTGACGTAGCAACGATATCGTTAAGGATATCGTTCTGTGTGACAGCGACCAACGATCAGGCCCCTGCTGGGAGATCGTTGGTCGCTGAACAAAGTCCAGAACCTTATTTCGTCACTGGATCTCCCGTGGACATCGCTGGATCGGCGTGTGTGACACCGATCCAGCGATGTCTTCACTGGTAACCAGGGTAAACATCGGGTAACTAAGCGCAGGGCCGCGCTTAGTAACCCGATGTTTACCCTGGTTACCAGCGTAAAAGTAAAAAAAAACAAACACTACATACTTACCTAACGCTGTCTGTCACCGCTCTGCTTTCCGGCTGACCGACGCTCACAGCCAGTACAGGAGGAGTACAGAGCACAGCGCCGGGGACAGACAGCGTTAGGTAAGTATGTAGTGTTTGGTTTTTTTTACTTTTACGCTGGTAACCAGGGTAAACATTGGGTTACTAAGCGCGGCCCTGCGCTTAGTAACCCGATTTTTACCCTGGTTACTCGGGGACTTCGGGATCGTTGGTCGCTGGAGAGCTGTCTGTGTGACAGCTCTCCAGCGACCAAACAGCGACGCTGCAGCGATCCGGATCGTTGTCGGTATCGCTGCAGCGTCGCTTAATGTGAAGGGGCCTTTACTGTAAATTTGGGGATTACTATATCTGTTAATCCCCAAACTCATGTGGTGTGAGTGACTAAATTAGGCTGATTGTACCCTCTCCTGCTTATATATATTTACCATTTTTGATCTTGTATACCGTATATTCACAGTATTTTATACTATACAGAATTACAGGCCATCTGGCCCTCTGTTTCCGACTATCTGCTTCATAGGGTTATAACAGGAGATAGGGTCAGCCATCGCACGAGTGGGGGCGCCATTCTCGAATTTTCTTAGGGTGCCAACCTCCGCAACTAGGTAGGTGTCAAGACAGTAATTACACCTAGGGCTGGGTCACTCTTTTCTGCACATCGGTTGTGAGTGTTTATATCCACCCAAGAATATTTTCACTATTACTTCTACAACAAAGGTACTGTCAATAGTTTTGAGGTATTTTTCTGGGCATACCCCTGTTTACCCTTATTATGGCAGGGGTCTTTTTGGTATTCCAATGTTTTGGTTACTTATTATGTAGATAGCTGAGCTTCAATCTATTATTCTCAGCATCACTTGTCATCTTTTGGGCCCAGGTTATCAGGCAATTTTTTCAATTAGGAATGATCCCCTTTTTAGGTTTTTTTTTAGCATTGGTATATTTAATAAAGATATTTACGTTTTAAGTGTTTTTTTTAGGTAAGCAGTTAGACATTCACCTGTTCACATATTAAATTGTAAGATGCACACTCTTTGGAGTAAATAACTGCAACCAATTGCTTCCTGTAACCATTAACAAGCTTCTTCCACCTATAAAACAGAATTTTGCCTACTCTTCTTTTGCAAACTGCTCTCATACTTATAGGGTGCTTTGCAAAAAAGAAAAAAAAGAGCATGAACCCCACATCCCAAAATCATACGCTGATCTAAAGCCGCTAGGCAAAAATTTATATAACTGAATATAAGGTTTTCAGTTTAACATTCTGATCAGACTGTTTGAAGCCCACTGCCACTTCACGGCAAACCTCGTAGTGGGTCCTACTGCCCTAACGGAGCGGAGCCGTGCGGCGCCCGCCACCCCCACAGCCGCAATGCACCAGCAGGGCAGACGGCCTGTTGCCCCACAGCACCCATGCTGCAAGACTGAGTCCACATGACTCCAGACCGCGCCGCCCCACCAGCACAAAGTCACAGCAACAATGGCCGCCACACAGCACCAACACCAAAATGAAAGGAGCACTGGAGACTGCAAAGTAAGGGGTCTAGCCCATTTTGGCTCTCACTGAAGAGCTGGAGGAAGGTGAGTTTCAATGCTCCTTTCATTTTGGTGCTGGTGCTGTGTGGCGGCCATTGTTGCTGTGGCTTTGTGCTGGTGGGGCGGCGCGGTCTGGAGTCATGGGGGCTCAGTCTCGCAGCATGGGTGCTGTGGGGCAACAGGCCATCCGCCCTGCTGGTGCATGGCCACTGTGGCGGTGGTCACCGCACGGCTCCGCTCCGTTAGGGCGGTAGGACCCACTACGAGGTTTGCCGTGAAGTGGCAGTGGGCTTCATACAGTTTGATCAGAATGTTAAACTGAAAACCTCCTGTTCAGTATATGAATTTTTGCAGCATTAGATCAACGTATGATTTTGGGATGTGCAGTTCATGCTCTTTTTTTTCTTTTTGTACAAAGCATATACTTATAGGGTGCCTTCTCCCAACAGCAATTTTAAATCTCTCCACAGCTGTTCATTGCGATTTAGCTCCGTACTCATTGCTGGCCACTTCAGAACTCTCCAGCACTTTCCATCCATTTCTAGGTGCTTCATGAAGTATGTTTGGGGTCACTGTCATGCTAGAAGACCCACGGCCTAGGACACAAGCCCAGCTTTCTGACACTGGGCACTACATTGTGATCAAAAGTCCATTGGTAGTCATCTGAGTTCATGATGCTTTTAATACAGTGAAGGCACCCTGTGCCAGAGACAGAAAAAGAACCTCAAAACATCTTTGAACTACTACAATACTTGACTATAAGTACTGTGTTCTTTTCTTTGCAGGCCTCGCCGGTGGTGACGTCATTATGGTTACCGCCGGTCACAGGCAGAGCTTCTCATGCTCTGATCAGTGTGTTCTGGCTGGTGTGAAGAACGGTCACATCATTGATGTGACTGCTCTCCAAACAATCCATATCGTCGTGGGACATGGCCAATAATGGATTATCTGCAGCAAGGTGAGCATAACTTTGCTTTTTTACTTTAATTTTTGGTGAATAAACTGGTAAAAGAGGGTGGGGAGTGTTTATTTCAAATAAAGAAGTCTCTGTGTTTATTTTTTATTAAACGACTTTCTCTCTGTGTATTTAATTTGACTAGATCTGAAAGACACCTCTCCATTACTAACCCGTGGAGTTGATGTCAGCGGTTATAAAACAGCTGACATCAACCCCACAACTAGTAGCCAACTTGCCACAGCAAGTGGGAAATGCTGGGCAAAATGCCAGAATTGGTGCATCTAATAGATGCACCTTTTCTGTGGTAGCTACGTGCTGTTGTTTTTAAGCTGGGAGGGCCAATATGCATGGTCCCTTCTCAGTCTGAGAATACCAGTCCTCAGCTGTCCACTTTAGTTTGTCTGGTTATCAAAAATAAGGGGGACCCCACACAGTTTTTTTTTTAATTATTCATTTAAATAATTAAGAAAAATGACATGGAGACTCTTCTATTTTTGTTAACCAGCCAAGATTAAGCTGACAGCTGGGTTCTGTAGCCCACAGCTATTGGTTTTTCCTGCGCTGGTTATCAAAAATAGAGGTAACCCCACATTTTTTTTTTGCACAGTGTGCGCCGGCCAAGCACAGCCATGCCAATACTTAACATGGCTGTGATTGAGACAGAAGTGCCCACACAGTAAAGCTTGTTGATTGGCTGCAATGCAGCCTTTTTAACAAGCTTTGTTCAGGCTGCTGAACCTGAACAGTAACACGGACTTAGAATCATAAAATCATAGAATGGTAGAGTTGGAAGGGACCTCCTGGGTCATCTGGTCCATCCCCCTGCTCAAAGTAGGATTCACTAAATCATCCCAGACAGATGTCTGTCCAGCCTCTGTTTAAAGACATCCATTGAAGGAAAACTCACCACCTCTTGTGGCAGCCTGTTCCACTCATTGATCACCCTAACTGTCAAAAAGTTTTTTCTAACATCGAAACTGTGTCTCCTCCCATTCAGTTACATCCCATTGCTTCTAGTCTTTCCTTGTGCAAATGAGAATAAAGATGATCTTTCTACAATGTGACAGCCCTTGAGATATTTGTAGACAGCTATTAACCCTCCGTCAGGGGCAATATGTTTCATAACGAGTTTAGGGGCATTGCACCTGCCTGGCACAGGCTAGAAAATTGGCTATATTTTCCTTTTTTTAAAACTTAAATGCTCTAAAAGTGATCAGTTACCTTAATAGGAATGTAATAAATGAGAATACACATAATCAGGTGTAAAAAAATTGTTTAATAACCAGAAAAGTAATATGTTTCTATGTCTTGAGCATCCTCCTCACTCTCTCCATCTTGATCTGTATCAGACACATCTGGACATTCTTCCACATCATCTTCTGAATCAATGTCACTTTCTTCCCCTAAATCTTCTAGCTGTAAGGGGTCTGTCTCATCATCAAGCAGTATATTTTGCACTTGCTCAACATGAAGGGCATTGGACAAGTCAAATATTCTCCTCGCCATTTCATAAGAAAAGCAGAAGCAAGAGAGAGAATATGTGTTAGGCCTAATGTGCCTGAAAAGCACACTCTTATTTCTAACAAAACCTTCTATGACAAATCCACAAATTTAGCACTAGCGATTCATAAAACAAGCTAAAAAAACCAATTGGGATGAATAAAAACAGCAAATACTAATCGTCAAAGGTGTGACGCATTCAGGGGCAATGAGCCTGAGAAGCCAAAACACTGATATCTGATCTCCTGCAGCACAAGAGGCTTCTCCGGTTTCACACAGCCTTTAAAGTTATGAAGGTACTGGGAGGATGGTGTTTCCCAGACAAACCACTGAAAATAGAGAAATGAAACTAAGGGAGCTGCGCCTGTCAGATCAGTTGCCCCTGATGGAGGGTTAAGTCTCCTCTCAGTCTTCTTTTTTTGCAAGCTGAACATTCCCAAATCCTGTAAATGTTCCTCATATGACATGGTTTGCAGATCGGTCACCATTTTGGTCCCTCTTCTCTGAACTCCAGTTTGTTGATGTCTTTTTTTAAAATGTGGTGCCCAAAACTGGACATAGTATTCCAGATGAGGTCTGACCAAAGAGGAGTAGAGGGCAATAATGACTTCACATGCTCTAGACCAGTGTTCCCCAACTCCGGTCCTCAAGAGCCACCAACAGGTCATGTTTTCAGGATTTCCTTAGAATTTCACAAGTGATTGAATGCTTGCTTGTCCAGGTGATGCAATTATCACCTTTGCAATATTAAGGAAATCCTGAAAACATGACCTGTTGGTGGCTCTTGAGGACCGGAGTTGGGGAACACTGCTCTAGACTGTATGCTTCTGTTAATACATCCCAGAATTGTATTTGCCTTTTTTGCTGCTGCATCACACTTCCTGGAGAAGTACGTGTTCGGGGTCTGTGCACGGATACTAGGTGTTCAGTACGGACCCCGAACTTTACCGTTCGGGTTCGCCCATCCCTAGCAATAACCCTGTAATGAGCTCTTTGCAACAATTTGCACTAATCTCCTTTCTGTTCTACTGGTTTTCCTGTAATATCTCAGTGTAGGTAAGATGTACTAGTATGAAGTCCAGACTGTGTAGCTCATAGAGAATTATGGAGACTAGCAGCAAACTCAAAACTGAAAAGGAATTGATGTGCACATTTTCAACCTTGTGATATAAAAAAGAATGTGCCTATTCACTGACAGCAAACAATGATCTGGGAAATATACTCAAAAAGTAAAGTTGCAGAACTTTTTTATCCACTTTTTGTTATATACAAGTACAATTAATATGTTGCATGGCAGATTATTCCTTCAGCATAATGACTGCTGTATGTCATAGAGAAGACATTACTCTGAGATGAAGGCACTATGTATCTTCCTGCTGTTTATTGTAGCTACTGACTCATCCTGCATCCTGTTTGCACAGTGTGTATCTGCTTCATCTATTGTGCTTTTTTCCCCCAATTTCTTCCCTGGATGTGATTAAAATGGCATTGAATGGGTATCGTGGATTTCGGCTGATTGTTCTTCTGTATTAAATAACTTGAGTCAAATCACTTTGTCAAGACTTTTCTGTCACTTCCCATTAGTGGTTGAAATATCAACGAGTTGGTTGTGATCTTTATTGTAGACATTTATGTATTGCATTCCATTAGTATTTCACTTTGCAGAGAATAGAAAGATGATAATTTCAAGAGAGCAATTTAAATCCTATCATACACAATGCGTCACATGGGTTCACAAACATATTAATATTATCATTTATTTCCAGTGAATGGAAGCACAGAATGTGACAAAACAGTGTCTGATTTTTCCACCCGACAGCTACCATTCAAGTGCGCTTAAAGGAAAATTGTTCAGATTTTTTTCTTCTATTATGTGTTGCACAATGCCTCATTATTGAATTTCCTAATGATTTAGAGTTGGCACAATGTAGAAGAGTTCTTTAAAGTGGCATAAACATCGCATAGAAAAAAGAAACACTATAAGGAGCCCTAGCAAAAAGGAACATATATAGAGATGGCAGGACACCTGGATGTTCGGGTCCGGCAGGTTCGGCCGAACAGTTACAAAAAGTTTGGGTTTGGGCACCAGAACAGTACCCGGACTTGAACCTGAACCCGGACTTGAATGGGGGGGGCCAAACATCCAGTGCTTGCCACGCTATCATGTGCATGATAGCGCGGCAAACACCGCTTCTGACCAGCGGTGAAATCATCCCCGCCGGTCAGAGAGATGCGGTTCCAACGCTGTTGAAAGACAGCGTGAGCGCTCAGTTGTGATCGGAGGTATAAAGTTTACCTCTGGTCACTGGTGTCAGCGGATGGGACTACAGTTCCCATCAGCGGATTCCTGCTGCTGCTAATAACAGCGAAAGCAGAAGGGACTGATGGCTAATTAATACACCCATAAGCCGCTCCTGCTCTCTCAGTCATTAGCGGCAGCAGGTGTCGGATGATGAGAGTTGTAATCCCATCCATTGATGCTAGTGACTGGAGGTAAACTTTATACCTCTGATCACAGCTGAGCGCTCACCCTGTCTTTTGACAGCGTGGAAACCGCGGCTCTCTGACCGGCAGGGATTATTTGACCGCCGTTCAGAAGCGGTGATTGCCTTGCTGTCATGCACATGACACCATGGCAAACACCCGGTGTTTGGGCAGCCGAACCCGAACAGTAACACAGACTTCCTGATGAAGTCCATTGTTCTGTCCCCACATGAGGCGAATGGAGGTGTAGTTGACTAATATGTGCTGTGAGAGATTTGTACCTTCCGTTTCCTTGATGTATGGCAGACAGGACCAATGCTGTTCAGCGTCCAGAGAGATGATGCACACCAGAGATTGTGCAAGCCAGACTCGTTTATTTGTACATCTGGACATACAGCGTACGATGGTTATACAGTTCTTTCTCCGGAAATGCAGGTGTAGGCAAGGTACAGTAAGATATAGCACCAAATATGGCTGTAAGTGTGAGCAGCAAGAGGTCGAAAGACTGATGCCTTCCTAAGCCCGGTTCAAGTGTGTCCTCTCACAACAGCAAGTAAACTGAAAATGAAATGGCTGCCAGCAGAAAGAGAAGACTTGACCCTTAAACCGGATGAGAAAGGCGTGCCCATAAAATTAATGAATAACAAGCTGCCATACGGAAAAAGGCCATTGGGTGGCCACAGAGTAAAATATAACAGATACCATACACAGCATAAAAATAATACATAGAAACTGAAGAGCATAACTTACACGGAACAGCACACTCTCAATCTGAAATTCCATAAGGGATTTCACTATATTAATGTTCTTGAAATAACGTCCAACAACCTAGAAAAAGAAACCAAACATGCATGTAATGCAATAATAACTTTAAACAAGATAAATTAATGTCTTTAAGTCAGTTCCTGAGATAATCCAAAGGAAACCCATCTTCGGATAAGAGAAGTCACACTGGGCCAAACTGTCTCCGACCCAACTGTAATCCAATGGATAAAGTACTAGTGCAGTGTTCTGTTCAAAGTTTATCCTACCGAAATGTCCTCAGTAGAGAGTGGTTTTTGGCAGACGTGCCAACCATGACAGTCTTTGTCTCCATGTGAGTTGTGATAAGATCTCGGAATGTGGACTAACCTTGGGATAGTTTTGACGAGTTTCATCCAAATGGAGAAACGTTCGAAGCGCTGGCAACCGAGGGTGGAGGTTGGTTTAGCGTTCGTGGCCAGAGCACTGACCTCAGAGAGGACATCTGGATCATCATCCGGATCCTAGATGCTAAAGACTTCCTGGAAATATTCACTTCCATTCTGTTCCAGCAGAAACTTTGGACCTGAAAGCCAAGAAGAGTTAGCAATAGAATTTATAGACATAGGTCTAGTGGCAGGTTTGGAAGACGTTCTTATTCTCTTGATGCGGTTACTGACGTACATGTAGAAGCGCCTTGTTTGGTTGTAGATGTAACCTAAGACAACTTTACAGTCAGTGTAGTATTGTATGTCATCTATGTTGGTTTCCAGCTCATGCTGAATAAAGTCTGTGAGTTCTACTGCCAGCATGGTCCCACAGAGTTCAAGCCTGGGAATAGTGTGTTCAGGCTTGGAGCCAACTTAGCCTAGCCAAAATCGAACCCAACATGATCTCGATTGCCGGATCCGGTCACCTTCAGGTAGGCAGCAGCTGCAATGGCCTCCGTGGATGCATCTGAGAACACATGGAGTTCCGTCCTGGTGCTAGCAGCAAGTGAGATTCCGGCGTAGCATCTCGGTATGTGGATTTTATCCAAGGCACACAAAGACTGCTTCCAGGTTTCCCATTTTGGTTCCTTATCAGGAGGGATTGAGGCATCCCAGTCCTTGATGGTTTCGGAAAGCTGTCTCAGAAGGGGTTCTCTGTCTTGGTCTTGCTTCTCTCATATTCCAGACGGATGATGTTTAAAAGCCTCTTGTGGATGATGTAAGTATACTGCATGTAGTTAATCTTCATATATGCGTAATCACTATATGTATTTAATCCTTATACGTACCTATTAACCTTTGTATGTTAACATATACAAAAGTGTACGCACTCACACTATTCAATCATACTATTCCTTGAATTTTGTAGTTTGAAATAAAATTGCGTTGTATTGAAAGTATTAGCCTTATTTAAAGCCGTATCTGAACCTTAGTGTTCAAAACAAGGCAAATAAAATTGCCACATTCTCCTGTAAACAATTCTGCAAAGAGGGAACCATTATACCATTAAAAAATACAAGTGGATTTTCATGGGCCCATCCAGTATGTGGGTTCCAAGGCATAATGGGGTGCATATGACTGACTATGCAGCAGGGCTGGCCTTGCTGCCAATGTCTAAAACAAAAAAGTACGGAGTACAAAATGCACATTGTGAAGTGGATTTTTATGGGCCCATCCAGTATGTGGGTTCCAAGGCGTAATGGGGTGTACATGACTGACTATGCAGCAGGGCTGGCTTTGCTGCCAATGTGTAAAACAAAGGAGTACGGAGTACAAAATGCATGTTGTGAAGTGGATTTTCATGTTTCCATCCAGTATGTGGGTTCCAAGGCGTAATGGGGTGCATATGAATTGGTAGCAGGGCAGGCCTTGAATTCAATGCAACACTTTTTCAGGAGTCCCCATGGACATCTTATGAAAGGGGTATTTTGGTGCGTCGCAATTCTAGGCAGCCCATCCACTCACAGTATAGGCTACAACAGCTTAGGAGACCCACTGTTTAATAATGGCCCTTTAAGAAGATTAATGCCGCCTGATGCACCAGTAAAAATAGGCTCTATGACTTTAAGAGTCCCTCCTTCATAAATGAAACAAAATTGGTCTGCTTATGTGTCACACACCACATGGCCAGCTAGGGTTGTTAAATGTTACAATGACATTTCCCAGTGAATGCATTTGTAGTGGTTGAAAGCAATGTTAAGGTACTTTCACACTGAGCAACTTTCCAACGAGAACGACAGCGATCCGTGACGTTGCAGCGTCCTGGATAGCGATCTCGTTGTGTTTGACACGCAGCAGCGATCAGGATCCCGCTGTGACATCGCTGGTCGTAGCTAGAAGTCCGGAACTTTATTTGGTCGTCAGGTCGGCGTGATTCGTCATGTTTGACAGCAAAAGCAACGATGCCTGCAATGGTTTTTCATGGAGCTAACAACCAGCGAGAACGATAAGTACGTCACTGGATCGCTCCTGCATCGTTCTGCTGTTGCCGGTGTTTGACGTCTCCTAGCGACCTAAACAGTGACGCTTCAGCGATCGGCTCGTTGTCTATATCGCTGCAGCGTCGCTGAATGTGACGGTACCTTTAGAGTGGAAAAACTGAACTAAGCCTAAGTGGGGAAGGAAATTTTCGGTCTGGGGTTAAATATTTGGCCTTACAGACAAGTCATTAACTTGCAAAGGATGTACCTTGCCATGTTTCCCAGCAAAATCCGTTTTGGTTTCGTTTTTGTGTGTTTTTTGTTGCACCAGGAAAAATGGCATCAATCTCGGAAAAAATGTTTACAGCTGTGAACTAGGAGTCAGAAATGCTTCCAAGGGTGATCCCCATGATGTCCCTGTGTCTTTTGAGCAGTGTTTCCATCATATTCAGACGTTTTTAGACCTTAAAATGACCCCAGGAGGGGATCGCGGTAAAAATACTCGGGTCTCCCATAGACTTACATTGGGCTTGTTGTTCTGGCCAAGTACCCGAGTATTCCAATCTGCTCGACCCGAGCAACGAGCAACCGAGCATTTTAGTGCTCGCTCATCACTAATAGTCATCTTTTATTGATTTAAGTCTTGATCTTATTTATGGGTGACAACATGAGTCAATATAGAACCGTACTACTTATATGAGTCACAAAGATTTATACTTGATGTATAAGTATTAGTCTTGACCAGTGTTGTGCATTCTGATACCGCAAGTATCGGGTATGGGCCAATATTTGTGGTATCGGAATTCCGATACAGAGTTCCGATACTTTCATTATAGCGGATACCGGAATCGGAAGTTCCCATAATGCAAAGTCCTGGTTTTATTTAATTCAGCCAATGAGGAATGATTAGAAGTGTGGGCACATCCTGTTCTGCATGGTAGGCATGTAACTACTGGCATGGCTGTGATTGGCTGCTGAAATGATGTCATGATGCCCTATAAAAGTCGCCGCCACCATTTTGGGTTCGCTCTGCTGTGAATTCAGTTAGGGACAGGACGCTGTGTTCTGACTGAGGGCCAGTTGGGAGATAGCGATTTGCTTCATTGTGCTTTACCCAGGCTAATTTAGCAACCGCTGTGTGAGAACCTTGTTTTTGCCTTGCAGCGCTGTTCACAGCTGTCTGCAAGGTCTCTGTGTGTGTGAGTGCAGCTCACTCTGTAGTCTGTCCGCAGCCACAGCCGATTGTGGTCAGCTCAGGGTGTGTCACTGCCTCATACTGCTGAATCCATTGTCCTTTATTGCAATTAGTGCAGCCTGCTGCACATTTTTTCAAATTTATCCTATTAGTGGGTTTCCATCCGTATCCTGCTATATTGTGGAAAAGCACTATATAGGATTAGATAGAAGAGCTTTTCTTGGCCTTGCTGCGCCGTTCACAGCTGTCTGCACGGTCTGTGTGTGAGTGCAGCTCACTCTGTAGTCTGTTCTGCTGCCACAGCCGGTTGTAGTCAGCTCAGGGTGCGTCACTGCCTCATACTGTTTCAATTGTCCTATTTTGCATTTGTGCAGACTGCTGCACATTTTTTCAAATTTAGCCTATTAGTGGGTTTCCATCCGTATCCTGCTAGATGTTGGAAAAACACTATATACATAGAGGAACTCTTTTTGGCCTTGCAGCGCCGTTCACGGCTGTCTGCACTTTCTCTGTGTGTATGCAGCTCACTCTGTAGTCTGTTCTGCGAAACAAACAAAAAGTTTATAAAGTTCACCAAACACTCCACTTTACAGTTGTGTAGGCCACATTAGCTCATATTAAAGTGTAGTCCACACTTTATCAAATTAGTGTTCCTTATACCTGTTAGCAGTTGTTCAGGGATAAGCACACTATATCAGTCTACCAAGATGAAAAAGGCAGGGAGTAAGGCACGTGGGCATGGGCGTTGAGCAGGGAGAGGACATGGGGACTCTGTGCCTGCTGCGGGCACCGGTGGCTCATCATCCCCCAGTTTTAGCAGGGAACAGTCCTTCATGCGCAGCTTTGTAGGAGCTCGCCGTACCCCGCTGCTGCGGGACGAACAAATTGAAGCCGTTGTCGGATGGATGGCAGCTAACACTGACTTCAATTAGTGCCACATCTTCTCAGGCACAGAGCACCGATCTGTCTCTTCACACCTGCCAAATTGCCCAGGCAATCAGAGAGCCCAGGACAGGAGCCATTTCTACTTCTGTCCTCTGAATCTCTTGACTTAGAAAGAGGGGTCCAGCCAAGCAGCATTCTAGAATCTGAAGAAGAGGCAGTATGCAGTGATGCCCAACAGCTTTGTCTCTCTGAATCTGAAGAGGCGGGTGGGCCAGTGCCTCCAGTCAGCACACCTCAGTACGCATCTGATGATGAGACTCAGGTGCCACTTTCTGGTGTGTACTGTGCTGCCGAGACTACCCAGGTGAAGCAGTTGTTGGAAGAGGGTAGTGTAGATGATGAGGTCCTTGACCCATCATGGCGTGAGGTACAGGAAGGTGGTGGGAGCAGCTCTGAGGAAGAGATTCCCCTAACGGCCCAAAGAGGGAGAGGGAGGGGGAAGACTGCGTTGCCTGTAGCCTACACTTCGGCACCCATTAGGAGCATGCCCCTTCCAAAAGCCAAAACGGGTGCTCCCAAGACTTGCAGTGCCTGGTCCTTTTTTGACACAGTTGCAGCTGACATTTGCTTAGTCAAATGCAAGCTGTGTCATCAGAAAATCAAAAGAGGGAAAAGTGTCAGCAACCTCAATACCACAAATATGTGGAAACATGTGCGGACCAAGCACGCGGTGGAGTTACAAAAACTGAAGACCTAGGCCAACCTACAGCGGCACCTACCACCTACCACCTCTTCAGCTCATGTTGGAGCCTCTTTCTCCAGCTCAGACGCAGCTGGTTCAGCTTCCTCACAGGATTGCCATGGAAGAACCTCTGGCACTGTTGTCCAGAGACCCAGTGTAATTCCACCCACAGCACCACGTTCCCAGTCATCCTCACACTCCCAGCCAACTCTACAGCCATCAGTAGCACAGGCATGGGAGAAAAGGCGGCCATTCTCGGCAAACTACCCACGAGCACAGGCTCTGAATGCTGGCATTGCAAAAACTACTGTCCCTTGAAATGCTGTCATTCAGGCTGGTGGGGACTGACAGCTTCCGTAACTTGATGGCATTGGCAGTCCCACAATACAATGTACCCAGCCGCTTTTATTTCAGCAAGCAAGCCGTCCCTGCCCTGCAAAAGCATGTGGAGGGAAACATTAAACATGCGCTAATAAACGCCGTCAGTAGCAAGGTCCACCTCACCACCGATGCATGGACCAGTCACTATGGACAGAGACGATACCTTTCCCTCACTGCCCATTGGGTCAATGTTGTGGAGCCGGTGTAACAGGCCAGTTAAACCCCCTGCCCAGAATATACCCGGGGTTAAAGTGGCCTAGGCCAGATTATACCCCGGGTATATTCTGGCCTAGCCCAAACTATACCCCGGGGTACAAATTGGACTAGTCCAGTTTATACCCTCCGGGTCAGAATATACCCCAGCTACTGTAGTTCAGATTTTTCAGGGTTTTGAGATCCGCGCTATCGGGACAACTTACAAAACCTCATCACACTGTTGCAGCAGGAGCATAAAATGCGGGAGTACCAAGACACACTGGTGCAGTCCATCATCTTCTCCAGTCCAATCGAGAGAAGTGTGCTAGTGCTTTACAAAGCAGCTCAGTGCGTCAAGGCAGTGGAGGAAGCTCTGCACAAAAAGGGAGCAGAAGCAGTGCCTCAGCACAAGGCAAGACCAGTATGGCCCAACAGTGGCAAAGTTTTGTGTGCCCGCCACAAATGTCTACACCATCTCAGACGGGTCCAGTCAGCAGGAGGCCACGTTTCCGTCAGATGGTGACAGACTACATGTCTTGCCCTCTCACTGTACTCCCAGATGGCTCTTCCCCCTTCAAGTTTTGGGTCTCTAAGCTGGATACATGGCCAGAGCGTAGCCAGTATGCATTGGAGGTGCTGGCTTGCCCTGCTGCTAGTGTATTATCGGAACACGTCTTTAGTGCCGCAGGTGGTATACTGACAGACCGTCACATGCGACTATCCTCTGATAACGTTGACCGGCTTACTTTTCTGAAAATGAGCAAGGCCTGGATCTCGCAGGAATTTGCCACTCCTCTTCCAGATTAAATAATTGGTTGACAACAGTATCCAGGTCTCCTGTTGTGTTCATGTTTCTACCACCTGAACTTTAATCCCTGGGCTCCAACAACGCCAGTTGCTGCTCAGAAGTGCCGTCTGCACAGTCAACACATGAACCAATGTTATTGGGTTTCAGTAACATCCGCTGATCCCCTGCTGTGTGTCCGGCAATTGCTCCTGCTACCTCCACACTCACACTACTACAGAAATGAAAGGGAACCTGTCCCCCCCAGGCGTTTGTAACTGAAAGAGCCACCTTGGGCAGCACTAATGTTGCACAAGGAACAGGTGGCTCTTTTAGTTATGCTCCTTGCACACGCTGAACTTAACACTTATAAAATATGTGTCCCCTGACACCGTGAAACCGTCCCGGAGGTGGAACTTTCCTTCATAATGAGACGCAGCACAGCCAGCATTCATACCCCCTCGGTGGCGGGCGCCGCCTCCTCAGTGTTGTTTGAATCTGTCCCGGAGCCTGCACTGTAATGTTTAACCTTGGGCATGTGCAGGGCGGGATCTCGGGCAGCGCGGCCTCACAGGCGCAGTCAGCCTGTTACCAACTGATGTCATAAGACGGGCAGCACTAACTGCGCATGGCCAAGGTCTAACATAACAGCGCGGGCTCCGTGACAGATTCAAACAATGCTGAGGAGGCGGCTCCTGGCGCCAAAGGGGTATGAATGCTGGCTGTGCTGCGTCTCATTACGAAGGAAAGTCCCACCTCCGGGACGGTTTCTCGGTATCAGTGGACACATTTTATAAGTGTTTAGTTCAGCGTGTGCAAGGAGCATAATTAAAAGAGCCACCTTTTCCTTGTGCAGCGTTAGAGCTGCACAAGGTGGCTTTTACAGTTGCTAACGCCTGTGGGGGTTAAAGGTTCCCTTTCAACTTGCACCAATTAGACCTCAGCCTACACTCTGTTTGTCATGTAATCCCTGGGCTCCAACACCGCCAGTTGCTTCTCAGAAGTGTCTTTGGCACGGGTACTCCCTCCTGCCCAGCCTTGTTCCAGCACGCCAGCTGTTTCCGGGTAGTGTCAAGGTCACTTAGACTCCAAAACGTTGTCCTGTCGTGTTGCGGTTGGGTTAGCCGACTCTATGGTGCCTGCAGTTTAGGTGCTTCCTATGTGGGCTGCGGGCACTGGCAATCAAGGCTGGTTCAGTAGTGCCAATAGGACAAGCTCCCCCTGAAGGACTGTGGGTTTTTGGTAACTGCGGGCGGTTCGCGGCCTAGCAATTTTTTCTTTTCCTGTGGACCTTCTGCTGCCTATATGAGTTCCAGCACTGTTAGCTCTTTAATCCACCTGAAAAAGCCCTAAATGAATGCTAAAAAGAATGAACCTCCTTACAAGTAAAGCGCCATGGAATAAATGGCGCTATAACAATAACTAATAATAATAACATATTGCAATGAAAAAACTACTTGCTGTTCATATGTTCCTTCTTTTGAGCCTCTCTTAACAGCTTCAGGCTTACAAAGATGCAAAGCGGCTAAAAGAAGTGACCTGACCATTCCTCAGACTGCTTTTGCTTGGAAGAAGCTCACTGACTTATTCAATTCAAGTTTAAAAAGAAGGCTGGCGGCAGGGCTGGACTGGCCATCGGGCAGTTCTGGCAAATGCCAGAAGGGCCGGTGCCAGTAGTGGGCCGCTGCGTGCCGACTCACCCTTCCCCCCCCAGCGCTGCCGCATTCAAGGTACAGTTAAATGCATGATGGAGGAGAGAGCGTCACCTGACGCTCCCTCTCCCATCATTCCCCGCTCTGCCTCTGACAGACACTGCCGCACACTCACTGTGTCCCAGGCAGTGCAGCGGCAGCTGCCAAGACTGGAGCAGGGAGAACCGCGGGCACGAGGTGAGGAGTGTGCTTTGTTTTTTTTTTTTTTACTGGACTGTGGGGCCATTCTGGGGGAAGGAGAGATGTGGGTCTGTTGTATACTATGTGGGCTGTGCTATATACTACTGTGTGGGCTCTGCTATATACTACTATGTGGACTGTGCTATATACTATGTGGGCTCTGCTGTATACTACTGTGTGGGCTGTGCTATATACATACTGCTATGTGGGCTCTGCTGTATACTACTGTGTGGGCTGTGCTATATACTACTGTGTGGGCTCTGCTGTATACTACTGTGTGGGCTGTGCTATATACTACTATGTGGGCTCTGCTGTATACTACTCTGTGGGCTGTGCTATATACTACTATGTGGGCTCTGCTGTATACTACTGTGTGGGCTGTACTATATACTACTATGTGGGCTCTGCTGTATACTACTGTGTGGGCTGTGCTGTATACTACTGTGTGGGCAGTGCTGTATACTACTGTGTGGGAAGTGCTGTATACTACTATGTGGGCTGTGCTATATACTACTGTGTGGGCTCTGCTGTATAGTACTAGGTGGGCAGTGCTGTATACTACTGTGTGGGCTGTGCTGTATACTGCTAAGTGGGCTGTGCTGTATTTTATGTGGGCTGTGCTGTATACTGCTATGTGTGCTGTGCTGTATACTGCTACGTGGGCTGCGCTATATACTGCTACGTGGGCTGTGTTATCTGCTATGCAGGTTGTGCTATATACTATGGGGGTATATTATGTTCTATGGGGTAGGCCGTGTTATATACTATGTGGCTGTGTTATATACTATTGTGGGTGTAATATATTCTATGGGGGAGGCTGTGTTATATACTATGGGGGGCTGCATTATATTCTATGGGGGCTACATTATATATTATGGGGAGGTGGGCTGTATTTTATTCTATGGGGTGGCTGCATTATACTCTGTGTAGCTGCATTATATTCTGTAGGGTGGTGGCTGCATTATACTATATGTGGGCTGCATTATACTGTATTGAGGACTATGGGGAATACGTTATACTATATGAAGAACTATGGGGTGCATTATACTATGGGAAGAGAATTGTACTACATGGATGACTATGGCGGTGCATTATACTATATGGCGCACTATGAGGAGTGTATTATGCTATATGGAGGACTGAGCAGTGTATTTTAATATATGGAGGACTTTGGCGAGCGTATTATACTATATTTAGGACTGTGGTGCACATTATAATATATGGAGGACTATGGGGTGTATTTTACTAAACAAGTAAAATGCTGCATATTCAGATTGTTTTTGCTGGAGCAAAAATCATTGTTCTCAGCAGCACATTGCCGGTGTAAACTGTAGATGTGCTGCTGATAACATGATACTGTATGGTGATCTGTTAGTGATCTACTAGTGATCGTTCTGTCCCATTATTATTCCTCAGCTGGTGGAAAAAGGCCGGGAAACAAGTGTTGAACAACTTCAGTATTGTCGATCAAACTCATTTAGCGGCCTGAACTCAGTGCATGTACTGTAAATACATCCGAAATGCTTCTGTGTGATGTGCAATATGTTAGCATTTGGGGCCCCATTTTAAACTTTGCCTAGGCGTAGGGCCCCACTTTGCCTAAAACCGGCCTTGCCTACAAGTGTACAAAGATATTATACAGTCACCATTAGGGTTGAGCGAAACGGATCGTTCATTTTCAAAAGTCGCCGACTTTTGGCAAAGTCGGGTTTCATGAAACCCGACCCGATCCCTGTGTGGGGTCGGCCATGCGGTACGCGACTTTCGCGCCAAAGTCGCGTTTCGTATGACGCGCTCGGCGCCATTTTTTTCAGCCAATGAAGGAGCGTGGGCAGAGTGATGACATAGGTCTTAGGGGCGTGGACGCCTATCGTCATGTTGTCGCTTGTGCGCTGTAGCGATTTGCACTGTGTAAAGTTCAGGGACGGACGGAGGGGGAGAGAGAGAGAGAAAGAGAGAGAGAGAGAGAGACGACTTTTCGCCATAATCGGCCGATTTCACTCGACTCGACTTTTGAGATAGTCGGGTTTCGCGAAATCCGGCTCGACCCTAAAAAAGTCAAGGTCGCTCAACCCTAGTCACCATGTGACAAGTGGGCCTGTGTAACTTCAAATGCCAGGGCTGAATTTTAGTCCCAGTCCGGCCCTGGCTGGCGGCAAAAGATGTTGCAAAAAGCCACCAAAAAGACACGTTAGAATAAACGCTGCCAGCATGCCCTAAAGTATCTTCCTCCTAAAAAATGTGTCAAAAAATATCTTGTGCATGTACCCCAAGGATCCACAGATACATGCAGTGCGCTAGTTTTCTTTTGGCTAGAGTTGAGAGGTAAAACAACACATAGCCAATTTATAGTGTCACAGCTATAAGGGTTGCAGATGTAATGGGTCTCCAAATGTTCCACATTTGTATGAAGTGGATCACATAAAGGTAAATTCAGTAGCTTTGTGCAGGGGCAAGGGCCCATTCACCAGCTAGGGTCTTCAATTTTGCAAACTGGAGTGTGTCTTTATCTCCCCAAATCCACCTTCCAGTGACCGACATAGAAAAAAGAATTGCCACTGTGCAAGTGTAGGGGGTATGGTAAAATGTGTTTATGTCATTGCCCTTTTCCCTCGTCCCGGTGTCGTATGTTATTAGTGTATGTGTATAGGTTAACATATGTTGATATTGTAATTTAAGTGTACTATCACCTTGTTCACTATATACAGTATATATAATGCAATGTATATTTTTGCAATTTGGTGTATCTGTTAAATAGGGAAAGAGTAGTACTAAAGTTTGCCCATAAGATAGAGTACCTCCGTTAATATGTGTGCTGTTTTTATTTACTAGCGGAGCAGGCCAGGGCCATCCAAGCCAAGGCAGACACAAAAGAGTTGGTTTACCTTTCATATAGTGTGTGGCAAAAATGGCAGACAGCACAAAAGAGTTTGCAAACCGCATCGTAAAGTGCCTCCATCTTGTGCGTCTGCTTGCCAGATGCACAAGATGGCTGCCGGAGATGGTGTACACATAATTATACCATGTATGTAGATAAGCATTGCTGCATAGCCATAACTATACATACATACAAGAAACACCAAATGATATCCCTAACAAGACCATGAAGGCATAAACCAAACAAATACCAAAAAACAAACCTTCACAAAAAAGATCCAAAATAATATATAGCAAAAAATATAAACTTTATTAAATATAAAAAAGAAATAACAATAAAAAAAAGGCAGTAGCCACCTGTGCAGCAGCAAAGGTGGGACTCATACAGGGGCAACCTCAATAACACAGCATATATGGCAATGGTATATAACAAGCAGACAGCAATGTCTAGATAATTACAACAGTAACCACATAAGTATATATTTTTTGCTATATATTATTTTGGATCTTTTTTATGAAGGTTTGTTTTTTGGTATTTACAGTGGGGCAAAAAAGTATTTAGTCAGTCAGCAATAGTGCAAGTTCCACCACTTAAAAAGATGAGAGGCGTCTGTAATTTACATCATAGGTAGACCTCAACTATGGGAGACAAACTGAGAAAAAAAAAAACCAGAAAATCACATTGTCTGTTTTTTTTAGCAATTTATTTGCATATTATGGTGGAAAATAAGTATTTGGTCAGAAACAAAATTTCATCTCAATACTTTGTAATATATCCTTTGTTGGCAATGACAGAGGTCAAACGATTTCTGTAAGTCTTCACAAGGTTGCCACACACTGTTGTTGGTATGTTGGCCCATTCCTCCATGCAGATCTCCTCTAGAGCAGTGATGTTTTTGGCTTTTCGCTTGGCAACACGGACTTTCAACTCCCTCCAAAGGTTTTCTATAGGGTTGAGATCTGGAGACTGGCTAGGCCACTCCAGGACCTTGAAATGCTTCTTATGAAGCCACTCCTTCGTTGCCCTGGCGGTGTGCTTTGGATCATTGTCATGTTGAAAGACCAAGCCACGTTTCATCTTCAATGCCCTTGCTGATGGAAGGAGGTTTGCACTCAAAATCTCACGATACATGGCCCCATTCATTCTTTCATGTACCCGGATCAATCGTCCTGGCCCCTTTGCAGAGAAACAGCCCCAAAGCATGATGTTTCCACCACCATGCTTTACAGTAGGTATGGTGTTTGATGGATGCAACTCAGTATTCTTTTTCCTCCAAACACGACAAGTTGTGTTTCTACCAAACAGTTCCAGTTTGGTTTCATCAGACCATAGGACATTCTCCCAAAACTCCTCTGGATCATCCAAATGCTCTCTAGCAAACTTCAGACGGGCCCGAACATGTACTGGCTTAAGCAGTGGGACACGTCTGGCACTGCAGGATCTGAGTCCATGGTGGCGTAGTGTGTTACTTATGGTAGGCCTTGTTACATTGGTCCCAGCTCTCTGCAGTTCATTCACTAGGTCCCCCCGCGTAGTTCTGGGATTTTTGCTCACCGTTCTTGTGATCATTCTGACCCCACGGGGTGGGATTTTGCGTGGAGCCCCAGATCGAGGGAGATTATCAGTGGTCTTGTATGTCTTCCATTTTCTAATTATTGCTCCCACTGTTGATTTCTTCACTCCAAGCTGGTTGGCTATTGCAGATTCAGTCTTCCCAGCCTGGTGCAGGGCTATAATTTTGTTTCTGGTGTCCTTTGACAGCTCTTTGGTCTTCACCATAGTGGAGTTTGGAGTCAGACTGTTTGAGGGTGTGCACAGGTGTCTTTTTATACTGATAACAAGTTTAAACAGGTGCCATTACTACAGGTAATGAGTGGAGGAAAGAGGAGACTCTTAAAGAAGAAGTTACAGGTCTGTGAGAGCCAGAAATCTTGATTGTTTGTTTCTGACCAAATACTTATTTTCCACCATAATATGCAAATAAAATGTTAAAAAAACAGATAATGTGATTTTCTGGATTTTTTTTCTCAGTTTGTCTCCCATAGTTGAGGTCTACCTATGATGTAAATTACAGACACCTCTCATCTTTTTAAGTGGTGGAACTTGCACTATTGCTGACTGACTAAATACTTTTTTGCCCCACTGTATACATACATACATACATACAACTATACATACCGTTGATAAGAAGAAAAGAAACAATGAAGACTGTCAAACCAATCTAATCAGTTTTTATGAAGAGGTAAGCTATAGGCTGGACCACGGTGAGTCATTGGACGTGGTATATCTCGATTTTTCCAAAGCGTTTGATACCGTGCCGCACAAGAGGTTGGTACACAAAATGAGAATGCTTGGTCTGGGGGAAAATGTGTGTAAATGGGTTAGTAACTGGCTTAGTGATAGAAAGCAGAGGGTGGTTATAAATGGTATAGTCTCTAACTGGGTCGCTGTGACCAGTGGGGTACCGCAGGGGTCAGTATTGGGACCTGTTCTCTTCAACATATTCATTAATGATCTGGTAGAAGGTTTACACAGTAAAATATCGATATTTGCAGATGATACAAAACTATGTAAAGCAGTTAATACAAGAGAAGATAGTATTCTGCTACAGATGGATCTGGATAAATTGGAAACTTGGGCTAAAAGGTGGCAGATGAGGTTTAACAATGATAAATGTAAGGTTATACACATGGGAAGAGGGAATCAATATCACCATTACACACTGAACGGGAAACCACTGGGTAAATCTGACAGGGAGAAGGACTTGGGGATCCTAGTTAATGATAAACTTACCTGGAGCAGCCAGTGCCAGGCAGCAGCTGCCAAGGCAAACAGGATCATGGGGTGCATTAAAAGAGGTCTGGATACACATGATGAGAGCATTATACTGCCTCTGTACAAATCCCTAGTTAGACCGCACATGGAGTACTGTGTCCAGTTTTGGGCACCGGTGCTCAGGAAGGATATAATGGAACTAGAGAGAGTACAAAGGAGGGCAACAAAATTAATAAAGGGGATGGGAGAACTACAATACCCAGATAGATTAGCGAAATTAGGATTATTTAGTCTAGAAAAAAGACGACTGAGGGGCGATCTAATAACCATGTATAAGTATATAAGGGGACAATACAAATATCTCGCTGAGGATCTGTTTATACCAAGGAAGGTGACGGGCACAAGGGGGCATTCTTTGCGTCTGGAGGAGAGAAGGTTTTTCCACCAACATAGAAGAGGATTCTTTACTGTTAGGGCAGTGAGAATCTGGAATTGCTTGCCTGAGGAGGTGGGGTTCAAGAGAGGCTTGGATGTCTTCCTGGAGCAGAACAATATTGTATCATACAATTATTAGGTTCTGTAGAAGGACGTAGATCTGGGTAATTATTATGATGGAATATAGGCTGAACTGGATGGACAAATGTCTTTTTTCGGCCTTACTAACTATGTTACTATGTTACTAAGACGCCGGCAGTATAGAGTACGGCGTTCCGGACAGAACGTTCACGGGTGAAGAGGATCGTAGCTGGCGAAGGATCGTTCCGGACAGGACGCTGGAAAGGCTGTAGAACGTGGACGCTGCTCTGAAACAATATGAATCAATCGCTGTAGCGTCGTGGTTTATATTCCGTGACGCCGGGACGTCATATCCTGGGTGTCTCCCGGCGGGGAAACACACCTATCTGGCTAGGTTTGCTATCTATCACAGCGTTACAACCACTGCTGTTTGACATGGAGCAACAACCAGAGAGAACGATATGTGAGTCGCTGTTACGTCATGGTATCGCTCCTGCATCATTCGGAAGTTGGTGTGTTTGACATCTCTACAGCGACCTAAACAGCGACGCTCCAGCGATCGCGTTTTGGTCGGATCATTGTCTATATCGCTGCAGCGTCGTTTAGTGTGAAGGTACCTTTAGAATAGTGTACATAATACTAGATAGGAGTTTCACATAGCTGGGAACTAGTTACTGTAGGAGGGGTTAGCTGCAACTAAGGGAAGGAGTGTTTCCTGTATCTGGTTAGAAGGGCCCAGACAGTCCACACAGGCTTAAGTGCCCAGGACATGAAACTGATATTGTTGAAGGCGCTCTATGGGAAAAAGAGGGAAATACCTCCTGCTTCCACCAATCGTTGACTCCACCTTTGATCCCAACCCGACTATTTACCCACCATTTTCCCAATTAAAGACAGAGACCGTTATTTCTTTGGAATTGTATAGGCCACAGCAGCCTTTTTATTAAACATACAACAATTAACAATGAATGTAAAAGCATAAACATTTTAAAACTAGGAGAAGTCCTTGGAGCCCACAAGAATCTGGTGATTTAACCATAACGTGAACATAACTTAACCAATATTTTACTCCCAGCCGTTGTAATCCTGGCTCGGGAGCACCACAAACCCCATAAGAGGGTTCACTGTTCACAGTAATAATCTGGAGATCCAACCACCCCTGCCAGAACTCCCCACCACCATTTACCAGATCCGAAACATATTAAACTCCAAAACAGAGGAGCCATATGCCAATGGACCCCCCAAACCAATTTCCACCAACTCCAAGGACTCCCCCCAGCCGCCCCAGCTGCAATGACCCAAAAAACCAACAACATGTATAAGAACTATACCCGCTCAACGCGAGCAATATAAACCCAAAACAGACCACAAAATAAGGGCGGGAGGGAGGGATGCTTCTCGGAGAGGTGAGCGGGAACTGACCGGCCCTCGCTTCCTGACCCCTCTCTACCCCTCCGCCACTAGCCCTCCCATGTAATTAGCCTATTCCGCCCACCTCCTCCTCTCCAACCCATGGTCACCATGGCCTTCGCTTAGGCCGTGGGGGGAGGGGACGGCTTGCTCCGGCCTGTCCTTGACACTGTTATTGTTGAAAGTGCTCAATGGAAAAAAGAGGGAAATACCTCCTGCTTCCACCAATCGTTGACTCCACCTTTGATCCCAACCCGACTATTTACCCACCATTTTCCCAATTAAAGACAGAGACCGTTATTTCTTTGGAATTGTATAGCCACAGCAGCCTTTTTAGTAAACATACAACAATTAACAATGAATGTAAAAGCATAAACATTTTAAAACTAGGAGAATTCCTTGGAGCCCACAAGAATCTGGTGATTTAACCATAACGTGAACATAACTTAACCAATATTTTACTCCCAGCCGTTGTAACCTTGGCTCGGGAGCACCAAAAACCCCACAAGAGGGTTCACTGTTCACAGAAATAATCTGGAGATCCGACCACCCCTCCTGGAACTCCCCACCACCATTCACCAGATCTGAAACATATTAAACTCCAAAACAGAGGAGCCATATGCCAATGGACCCCCCAAACCAATTTCCACCAACTCCAAGGACTCCCCCCAGCCGCCACAACGAGAGGCCTTTGAACACCTTAAAGGCCCGAGACCCCATCCAAACGAAAAGCCATGGCCCATTCAATGCCCTCCTGTAAGCTGAGAGCCCAAAAATCCATTCCCACGGCATTCAAATGAACGCCGTCTGCCAACCAATACTCCCCTTTTCCTGTTTCCAATTCAAAGTGTCTAACTGCCACACGCCCATTCCTAGACACAAAGGCGGACACCGCCCTGTTAACCTTTATCCTCGCCTTATCAATTTTTTTCCAAAGACCGCATGTGCTTCCAACGTTTTCGCGGCATGATTTCAGACCAAACAATGTTCAAACCCGGATACAAAACCCATAACCGCAAGCAATCCTGCTTTATATCCTTAATCAATTCCCAAAAAGGTCGGACCCCCAAGTCATTCCCCCCAACATGTAAAACCAAAACGTCCAGGGCTCGATCCAAGCTCACACTGTTATGGATCTCCTGCAACACTCGATTCCAGGCCATCCCCCGAAAACCGAGCCACCAGATTACTGCCACACTTCGGTCAAAACCAAGCTGTCTGCCCACCATCTGAACATCGGCGCGCAGAGCTCCCCAATGAACATACGAGTGTCCAAGAATCCACACCAATAATGCCTGGTGAGCTAGAAAACAAAACACAAACTCAACATATGTCACGAACTGAAGAAAAGCCGCCTAAGCAAGTCCTATAGAACCCCCTCGACCATCCCTTGTGGCCGCACATAACAACAAAATCTGTTAGAGCACCACCTGCCAATCCGGCGAATAGCGGAAGCCCCTAACCCCCCAAGTGCCGCCTCGGTCACGGCTCCTATCCGAAAAGAATGAGGGGCAAAACAGGCCCCATCCAAACCCAACAACGAAATAACCTTTTTAAAAACCGCCGTGAATTGATAGCGAGACAAGCAGGAACCGTCGTGATGGCATAACAACGACCGATCTCGCCTAGGCTGAAGGCCCCAAAAACTGTGAAGACAAGCGACCGGACACATAGTAGAACCCGCAACTGAACCCAAAGCGATTCTACTACCCCGGCCTTCCTGATCCGATTTTGATCTCCGCAACCACAGCTCCACCTGACCGTCAGCCAAAAACACATGCCTGGCCAACAGGTCCCCTGTCACCTGTTTGCTAGGTGCTACCAACTCGTCCACTCGAAACGCCCCAGAAAAGGCAAGCGAAAAGGCCACCTGAAACAAACAAAGCTCAAAAACTGAGAAACACAACGATGACAAGACCTCGCCCAACTTTTCTAAAACATTGAAGGAAACCGGCCGCCTCGAATCCATTTTTTCAGGCCGCCGCCTGAAACCTTTTACTGCCCGCTGCACCAAAAAGAACTTGGTCATATCCTACTGACCGCACAATTTGAAACCAAATGGCAAAGCCGCCATGACTCTTGACACCTTAGAAGACTACCATCCAACCGATGCCCCCCGACTTAACCATGATAACAAGATCCCTACCTGATCCTGTTGGCTTGACCCACAAGACGCGCCGATAACAAATCCTCCCACTCACGCCAAATTGTCTGATAAACCTCCCAAGTTCTGGGAGCCAACGGCGCCTTAATCAACGCCTCAGCGTCCCAGATACCACTAGCCAAAGTTCCGGAGGGCACTCCAACCCGACCATCTCCACCTCTGGGGCCAACGACCGAAAAGGATCGAACTGTAAACAAGAAAGAGAGTCAGCGATGGAATTATGAACTCCCGGCACATGCGACGCTGTGACGTGTGCATTCAAAGTCAGACACAACAACACCAACTGCCGTAACACACACACCACCGGAGGCGATGATGCGGACAAGCTGTTAATCGCGCAAACCACCCCATGTTATTGCAGTGAATATGAACCCACCTGTTTCGAAAGATCCCTTGCCACAAATGCACCGCTACCAAAATGGGAAAAATCTCCAAAGTGCGATGTTCCAAACCAAACCAGAAGAAATCCAACTCGCTGGCCATTTTGACGCACACCATTGTCCCTGAAAGCACGCTCCAAAACCCGACCCACCTGCTGCATCGGTAAATAAGTCCAAAGACTCATTGTCGATCACACCTTCCATAAGCAAGGACCTGCCATTATAGTTCTTCAAAAATTCACTCCAAACTGCCAAGTCCTCCTTGTGCCTCGCCGCTAACCGTACGAAATGGTGGGAAGCCTTAACTCCCGCCGTAGCGCTCGCCAACCTCCTAGAAAAAACTCTACCCATCGGTATGACTCGACAAGCAAAATTAAGTTTCCCTAGCAGCGATTGCAACTCTCGCAACGGCAATTTTCGCAGGCAACCCGCACATCATCCCGAAGGCCTGCCAATTTGTCCTTGGGCAATCGAATCTCCCACTGAACCGTATCGATGACAATACCTAAAAAAGATAAGCACGTGCTCGGGCCCTCCGTCTTACCAGGAGCCAGCGGAACGCTGAAGCGAAAAGCCACCCATTCGATTATGCTCAAAATCCTAGCACAACAGTCAGACCCAGCCGGGCCGATGCACAAGAGAAATCGTCTATGTAATGCAGAACCGAATCGCAACCAGAAATGTCCCGCACCACCCATTCCAAAAATGAACTAAATGCTTCGAACAGGGCACAAGATAGTGAACAGCCCATGGGCAAACATCTATCAACAAAGAATCAATCCTCCCAAAAGCAACCAAGAAGTCTAACACTAGACGGATGAACCAGTATAAAACGGAAAGCCGATTCAATGTCCGTCTTGGCAAGAAGAGCGCTTTTCCCGCACCCACACCAAAGCCTCATCAAAAGATGCATACACCACCGAAAAAAGATCAGGATCAATTCTGTCATTTACCGACAGACCCCTGGGATAGGACAAGTGCTGAATCAGGCGAAATTTGCCTGCCTCCTTCTTAGGAACTACCCCCAAAGATGAAACAACTAGGTCCTCAAACGGACCCCTTCCAAAGAGGCCCGCCATGCGCCCCAGCGCCACTTCCTTACGCAACTTCTCCGAAACCAAATCAGCGTGTAACAAAGCTGAACGCTTTTTCTAACACCGGGAACCGCAAAGGAAGGAGCCGGAATGACAAAGCCTTTATTAAAACCCGACAACAACAAAGACGCCTTTTCCCTATCCGGATATCTATTTACATACATAGTAACATAGTTAGTAAGGCCGAAAAAAGACATTTGTCCATCCAGTTCAGCCTATATTCCATCATAATAAATCCCCAGATCTACGTCCTTCTACAGAACCTAATAATTGTATGATACAATATTGTTCTGCTCCAGGAAGACATCCAGGCCTCTCTTGAACCCCTCGACTGAGTTCGCCATCACCACCTCCTCAGGCAAGCAATTCCAGATTCTCACTGCCCTAACAGTAAAGAATCCTCTTCTATGTTGGTGGAAAAACCTTCTCTCCTCCAGACGCAAAGAATGCCCTCTTGTGCCCGTCACCTTCCTTGGTATAAACAGATCCTCAGCGAGATATTTGTATTGTCCCCTTATGTACTTATACATGGTTATTAGATCGCCCCTCAGTCGTCTTTTTTCTAGACTAAATAATCCTAATTTCGCTAATCTATCTGGGTATTGTAGTTCTCCCATCCCCTTTATTAATTTTGTTGCCCTCCTTTGTACTCTCTCTAGTTCCATTATATCCTTCCTGAGCACCGGTGCCCAAAACTGGACACAGTACTCCATGCGCGATCTAACTAGGGATTTGTACAGAGGCAGTATAATGCTCTCATCATGTGTATCCAGACCTCTTTTAATGCACCCCATGATCCTGTTTGCCTTCTTGGCAGCTGCTGCCTGGCACTGGCTGCTCCAGGTAAGTTTATCATTAACTAGGATCCCCAAGTCCTTCTCCCTGTCAGATTTACCCAGTGGTTTCCCGTTCAGTGTGTAATGGTGATATTGATTCCTTCTTCCCATGTGTATAACCTTACATTTATCATTGTTAAACCTCATCTGTAGCAGAATACTATCTTCTCTTGTATTAACTTCTTTACATAGTTTTGTATCATCTGCAAATATCGATATTTTACTGTGTAAACCTTCTACCAGATCATTAATGAATATGTTGAAGAGAACAGGTCCCAATACTGACCCCTGCGGTACCTCACTGGTCACAGCGACCCAGTTAGAGACTATACCATTTATAACCACCCTCTGCTTTCTATCACTAAGCCAGTTACTAACCCATTTACACACATTTTCCCCCAGACCAAGCATTCTCATTTTGTGTATCAACCTCTTGTGCGGCACGGTATCAAACGCTTTGGAAAAATTGAGATATACCACGTCCAATGACTCACCGCGGTCCAGCCTATAGCTTACCTCTTCATAAAAACTGATTAGATAAGGGACCATCCTTTCCAACTTCACTGGTGTCTCCCCCATGGGAATTACCGGAACCAGGCTTTGCTTTCCCCTTTTTAAAACACTTTGCGGCCCCGTGGGAGGACCCGCTGCAGTGGGAGCACAAATGTTTAAATTTAAAATTGACTCCAAATTTGCACTGTCCTTCATTAAATTGCCAGAACACGCCCAACTTCTGACCTCCCGCCTGTCCTGCGTTACCTGAGGACCCTGAAGCACCGGGCTGTGCACCATGGCCGGAACCACTGGCCCCCCCATGAAAGGGATGGCCGAACTTGTACTGTGCCATTACCCATAGCCAGAGACCAATATCTTTCTGGTCCCACCTAATGGCCGGCCGAACAGCTTTTCTCTGTCTAAATTGCTCGTCGTACCTGAGCCAAACCTGACCACCATACACCTTGTGAGCCTCACTGATGGAATCCATGTAACAAAAAAAAACCCCGAACAATTCTCGGGCGCCTTTTCGCCGATAACACTGGCCAGGATGGCAAAAGCCTAAAGCCAATTAGCAAAAGTCTGGGGGATCAAATGCCACCGCCGTTTTTCCTCCTCTTTTTTGCTATCCTCCTTATTCCCTTTGTCAAGATTACATTTTTCTATTGGAAGCAGGGAAAAAATTTCTACATATTCATCTTTACCTATCTTTTCCCTAACCTCTTTCTTAAGATGCGCCTCCAATGGGCCCTCGAAACACACGTATAACTCCCTGTGTGCCCAATCATCCAAGTGGATCCTGCATTCTTTTTTCTTTTCTGTCTGCACCAAAACGGAAACCAGCCCCAGCTGCGAGCCCGACCACGCCCCCTAATGTTCCTGCGCACTCGTACCGCGATCCAATCTTGCCAGCAAATTCTGCACATTCATCAAAATCTCCCAGACCCCTGCCGTTTCTCCGCCACCTGCACTCCCCACCCCAGCTACACCGCTAAGTGCCCCCTGAACACCACTAACTGCAGGTGACCAAGCATCTGAAGGTCAAAAACGTGACACAGACGCATACTCATCGGGCTGCAAGGGATCTGTGGTCCACCCAGCCGGAGCGCTGGCATCCAGACGTCCACGAACTGTCCACTCCGCCATCGACCCGTCTTGCGTTTGTCCCCGGTGCTGCCCATCCGACCTGCTGCTCTGGAACGTCACTGATGTCTGGATTGCTGGATCCGGACTCAAGGTGCCGGGGGATGTCCTGGGCAGGTGAGCTGGCCTCACGCTGACCGCCACCAGCCGCGCTCCAGACCGCAGAAGTGGAGCAGGGGAGCCCCCTGACACCGCCGATGAGGCCGGCCTGGCGCAGTCCAGCCTCAGGCCGCCCGACCCACCGATGTCCGGCGATCCTCTGGACCCCGCCGACTGCGCTGAGGCAGGCCATGCGTCACGGCTCCGCCCCCACACGCCACGAGGTGAGGGCCTTGCAACCGCCGCTGTGCTCCGCCTGGCCATCGGATTCCTCCCAGGCCAGGGCCTGCTCGCCACTGCTCTTACCGGCGCCCAGCCTGGAGGGTCCCGGGTGGGGCTCTTGCGCCTCCGGGGGCATGAGGCCCGGAATCCGGAGACAACCGCTCGGGGGGCCGCGACTGCCGAGCTCGTCGCTCCAGAGGGGGGACCGCTGGCGAGGTCCCACTGCCGCCGTCCATGAGATGGGCCACCTGGGCTTCCAGCCAGCCGGGAGGGCGCGCAGCTGCAGCAGCCTGCAGGCTCTCCAGGACGGCGCCCATACTGGTCATCCTGCTTCTCAGAGAGGTGAGCGGGAACTGACCGGCCCCCGCCCCCAGACCCATCTCTACCTCTCCACCACTAGCCCCCCATGTAATTAGCCTATTCTGCCCACCCCCTGCTCTCCAACCCATTGTCATGATGGCCTTCGCTTAGGCCGTGGGGGGAGGGGATGGCTCGCTCCGGCCTGTCCTTTAGCAGCTACCACGCAACGTTGGTTGACTAAGAGGAAAGAGCCCAGCCATCCACAGCATCAGGCCAGAAAAGCGGAGGCCAGCACAGCAGAAGGAAAGCTTATAGCTTGGGCAGATGTCATCAGTACCAGGCGGGGCAAAACGGTGGCTGGGGCAGAACTCAGAAGCAGTGAGCTGGGAGCAGGAGTGCACTGGGACATCACAGAACAACACAATACTGAAGGGCAGGTCACTCGCCAGGTGACAACTAGCTTCGGAGGTGGAAACTCTCTTCTCTGGGGTGAAACAGACTGATAAATGCCAAGCCGTGGCAGAGCTGAATTGGGAAGACACTGAGGACCTGTGTGGCACAGTCCGACCCTGGTATGCGTTATGTGAAAGGAAGGAAGGTGCAGGGAGAAAAGAGGAGATGTGTAATGTTGATCCTGTTGTAATTGCTGTGAAGAGTATGGATGTGCTGTGGAAAGCTTGCAGCAAAGTTGTTGATTTTAAAGTTGAAAAGGACTGTGTCTCAATCCTTATTACATCCTCTGATTGGAACCTGCAGTGAAACAGAGGTGACCCTGACGGCGCAGAAAATGGAGCCATAGGTTACGAAAAGTGATGGACAATGTTTTCATGTAATAGGGGGCCAGGGCAAAGATACACCAGAGTGTTCGGCCACGACTACTGCCCTGGTCCAGCCTCTTACACAAGAACAGTATATAGGCCACTTGCAGTCTAATAGCTCCTCATAATGCACAGATCCACCTGCTTCAGAGGTGGAGGTGGTCCCACTCATCTCTTGGGTCCGTATGCACCTGCATGGGTTGCATCAATGGCATGTGTGCTCCTGCCACCTTCCATCACATTTCTCACTTGATTTTGGTAGTGAATCCCCCATTGATCTATAAACTACACAATGTATGTCCATGGGCTATGTCGGGTATTGCAGCTTATCTCTATTTAAAGAAACTGTGTCAGCACAGAATTACTGTTCAATCTAAGTACAGGTGTTCGGTGCATCATGGCGGGGCCAATCACTTACACAAGCCTTCCATCTATCTCTACCCTTCTCTGGCCCTATGAAGCCCGAGCTGTCAATCACAGAAGGGGTGGAGATTGTGGGAAAAAAAGAAGTGGGGAAGGTGGATTTAAAGGATTATCCCCCCTGTGAAACGCCGAATGGTGGGACTTAGTCTAAACATTTCATCCTGTGCTAGCTGAGAACCTTTAAGTGACTAGAGCCAAGTTACAATACCAGGCACAGCCTATGAGCAAGTGTGGTGCTTTTTCTAGAAAAATTCTAAGCCTTTTTCCTCAACCTAGAATTTAGAAAACTCCATTATTATCATCAACCTTGACTTGACATTGGAAATTCATTGGAAATGCATAATGAATAGCCATGAATAACATGTCTGTGCTTTTTTCTGTTTGGAAATGTGCTTGTCAGTAAAATGAATGAATTCTTCTGATTTCAGACATAGGACATACATAATGGATTCTTATAAGACCCGATAAAAAGTATGCACGTTCACTTATGACTATTTCTTTATCACTGAGGATCCTGCTTTATTTTCTACACAGGATACAGCAGGCGGTTATACTACAATAGATCAGGAACCTTCCAAAGGCAGAGTTTGGCAGTTAGATCTTGGCTTTCTGACTGGGATTATTTGTGCATGGAAAATGTAGCATTAAGGAGAGCATTCACATAATAGTTGCACAGCTACATCTTCTAGAATGAGTGGATTGCAGTCGTATTCACTTTCTTTTGTAATGTACATGTAATAGGTTATGTTTTATGCAAAAATAAAAGGTAATTTAATTACTGCTACATTTTTTGGCTGTTCACCAAGAAGATTAAAGGGGTTGTCCACCAACAGAAATATACCAATATAAGAATATACTGTACAGTGCCTATATGGTAGTACCGCACAATGCCATGCACAGCTCAAATAACAGCTCCATAAAAGAAGTAATCTAATATTCTAATATATACAGTGGGGGGAAAAGTATTTAGTCAGCCACCAATTGTGCAAGTTCTCCCACTTAAAAAGATGAGAGAGGCCTGTAATTGACATCATAGGTAGACTACAACTATGAGAGTCAAAATGAGAAAACAAGTCCAGAAAATCACCTTGTTTGATTTAGCAAGATTTATTTTGCAAATTATGGTGGAAAATAAGTATTTGGTCATCAACACAAGTTCATCTCAATATTTTGTTATATATCCTTTGTTGGCAATGACAGAGGTCAAACATTTTCTGTAAGTCTTCACAAGGTTGGCACACATGGTTGGTGGTATGTTGGCCCATTCCTCCAT